>NC_138176.1:107735281-107897281 GCF_964165515.1 Mesoplodon bidens | reverse complement strand
TCCTTATATTGCAGTATAACTTTATAAGCTAGCTGCCCCAAGTCCCAAAGTGGGTACTACACAAATTTAAGTACTTTTATAACAACCAACAACAATACTGGAGGCAGAGAGGATTATTTTCAGTATTTCATTTATTCAAAAGTACATAAGTATGTTACATAATACATCATATAATGTAAACCAAAGAGACAGAACTTGACTTGAATAATAAAACATTCTACTAAGAAAGAAATACTGGGCTTCCCTGGTGGCGCAGTGGTTGAGAGTCCGCCTGCCGACGCAGGGGACACGGGTTCGTGCCCCGATCCAGGAAGATCCCACATGCCGCGGAGCGACTGGCCCCGTGAGCCATGGTCGCTGAGCCTGCGCGTCCGGAGCCTGTGCTCCGCAACAGGAGAGGCCACAACAGCGAGAGGCCCGTGTCCGCAAAAAAAAAAAAAGAAAGAAATACTGCTCACAAAGATATTTGTGCCCACCCAAGTCAGATTCCCTCGTATGCATCACAGAAGCACCGTGGCAGGGGATCAAAGCCAGCATACAAGTTACATTCATCACAGCATCGGAGGTTGGGATAAGACCCACTGGTGGTGGCCGCAGTGACCTTGTCCTGGGTGACCATGGCTGGATCATTTTTCCAGGCTGAACAAATAGGTTCCTTTGGAACTCTTAAGAAAAGACATACACAGAGCATAGGATTAGAATTTTTCTTCTCAGTCCATTGTTACAACTTGTCAAAGGTATCTCAGAAGCTTAGGACTGGAGCCAATCAAACACATGACACCAGCCCAAGACTAAAGTGCTCTGACCCCGTCCCAAGTTCCTGGCTAATCCCTTTCTCTCCTAACATTGCCAGAAATGTAAAATCAGGTTACAGCAAAAAAGGGAGAGTGAATTGCAAGTGTGGGTCACCCAGATGATCACTGCAAGTCCTCCAAGTGCAGAGCATGACAGGTGCCAAAGTCAGCCATCCCCTGGGTGCTGAGATTCACCTTCCAGCACACAGGCATAACTTCCCTAGAATGGGAAAACCACTGCTTCTGTTTTGTTTGTTTTTTCTGCCCATTATTAGATAAGGAATCTGAGACATGGAGAAACACAGTGCCTTGATCAAACACATACAAGCAGAGGAGGAGCTGTAAATAAAAGGCAGGTCATTGAAAGCTTGATGCAGGACTCTGTTCAACAACTTATGCTGCCTCCTTGGAACGTTAATGAATGGGAACACCACTGCTTCTGACAACCAATCTCTCCCATATTTGAACGTTCCTTTCCCCAAAATCTAATGCTCACTTTTCTGATCTACACTCCCTTGTTAGGCAAACCCCAGGATCTTCACACAACTCAGCTTCCCCAAAGTCCTATAGGCCCACCTCACTGTCCCCAAGGCCAAGGACACACTGAGAGCTCCCCAACTCAGGCAAGAGAAAATCAACTCAGCCCGTCCTCTGAGTGAACACAGGCAGAGAGACTCATTCACACAGTCTTCAGTCTGCAGTGCTGTGGAATTAGCCAGCGGAGGGTAAACTCAATGAGGCCAAGTGACAGCAAAGCAACACAGAGCCACCTGGCTGAGAACATTCTACTTATAAGCTCACAGCCCCAAACAGGAAGGCGAAGAAACCAAGATTCTACACGCACTGCCTTTGTCATCTCAAACCCTCCCGCTGTTCCTGACCTCACCCAGGGTGTGGCCATGGGGCAAGGAATGACCCTACTCAAGCACAGAACCCCAGGATCCCATCTGAGGGAGTGTTAGCCACTCTTACCCACATCACTCACTTCAATGCGTTGGTTACTTTGTAGTAAAGACAGAAGACAGCAGCAGTCAGCACAAGCACAGCCAAAAGGATACCGCCATAAATGCACAACACAATTATCATGTTAATGTTCTGGGAAGCTTTACCTAGGCAGAGAAGTGCAGGCAAGCAGTGAATGTGGTTTCCCTCCCCACAGCCACCTAGCAACCTCAATATGCTTCCTTCAGTGGAGGAAGAATGAACCCAAACCACAGATCCTTATGCGTGTAAAACACAAATGAGTCTTCCTGGCGGGGGCGGCCCAGGACCCTAAGCTGGCCCAGAGACGGGGGAAAGGGTTCATTTCTAAATGAGATGGGACTGAAATGCAAAGTCCAGAGAGAAGGAAGGAAAGAAAGTGGGAAGAATCTTTTTCTCTCTTTCACATGCAGTAAAGTACAGCTGTAAATAACCAGCCTGCACTTGAGCAAATGGTTTTATTCCCAAACACCTGGGCCTCCTGAAATATGTTCCCTTTCAGAGTCAGAATTAAACCCTTGCCTGTACATCAGGCTTAAAAATCTTCTATGGCAATTATTAAGGGAATGACTTTTTTTAAATGTTATGTTCAAAAATACTAAGAATATACTAATCTATTTTGTAAGTGATATGTGTTTCAGGAAAAGGAAGCTTTCAATTCTCCCTCTGACAACTGCCATTTTTCCTCCTAAACGCTAAATCTTTCCAGGAAGTCCCATTTGTGTGGAAGAAGCAATTTGTTTAATCTGACTCCCTGAAACTGGGGAAAAGTGAGCCAGAAGAGAGGAATAAACAATCGAACTGCCAAAGCATACTTACGAGCATCTAAGCCATCAACACGGGATAAATGCTGACAGTTTAAAAAAATTACAATTAAAATCAACTTCAGGGAACAGTGCATCTTATCAGGAATTTCTCAAACCCTTAAATTGAGAAAGAAAATTCTAATTATCCTGTTAGGAGTAATTGAGATAGAAGTTTGAAGAGCTCGCTTTTAGAAGCAGTCTCCACCAGTGCAACCAGAATGGACAACCACTGTCCATCTCCAACTTGTATGACTATCAGGCCTTAGGCTGTGTGACATCACCTCTTTTGTCACCAGCTCTCTTTCATGGAGTTCTGAATTCCATTCCATGTTCAGATATATTTTAGCACCAATGGAAATGTGAATGCCCCAATACTATTTTAAATCATTTAATTTCAATCTCACCTTTTCAGATTTTGTTTCTCTCAGAGGACCATTTAAGGTTTGACTGTTAATCAAAAGCAAATTTGGGGGGGGAAGCGAATTTTGGATTTCAATAAAATAAAAAGACAGTGATGTGGGGAGGCTAATATCTGAAAATACCCATATCTAAAAGTACAGTCATAGAAGACTGGTTAGACTTTATGTTTTAGCAACACAATGAAATAGTATATACTTGTAGCTTTGAACAGGATTTGGATATAGGTTCACTGACTTCAGAATATTATCCTAATTTATAGTTAAGACAAAAAGATTTCAAAAAGCAATTTGAAGAGGATATCTGTTCTAAATCGGGTTTCTGTGATTTCAAGGTACTCACACCAGCAAAGCTGGTTCCATTAAATGAGGGAATTACTTTAACTACAAAGGGTTATTCCTTGCTGCTCTGGCCAAACCCTGGGTGAGGTTACAAACTGCAGGGGAGATATAACCCAAAATGGTGGCATAAGATCTCTGAAAATTCTCTCCTCTGTAAAAGCAATGAAAAATCTGGCAAAAAAAGAAATTGTCAGAATCAGGTTTTTCTGACTCTGGATACTAACTCTAAGCTTTCAGCAGCTCAGGAAACATTTATTTAAGAACTGAATCTCAGTATTGAACAGCATGCTTTGTGGCACTGTTCCATCATTCACTCTCCAGCTCTATGGTAGCCTTATTTTCAATAGCCTAGATTCCAACGCAGCCACCAGAGGGAGCAGAACAGAGGTAGAGCCCTTTCAGAGTCTCATTCCCAAAGAACTGTCATTATCTGACTCATCTGCTGGTTTTCTGGAAGACGTCACTTGCTTGCAAAGCTATTTGCATTTGACCTAACTTGGAGTCCACTCAGTGCAAAAAGTCTTCTCCTCACAGAACTTTGGACAAAATGTTTTAACTTCCTGGCTCTTTGAGGCATTGGATTATTTGGGGCAACTGACAGACTAGCCAAAAAGCTTAAAGGAAAAGCTGGTAAATTAGATGTTCATAGGAGTTTTGAACAGCTCTGACATATCTGTGGGAGTCTAGAAGTCCATGCACATGTATAGAGCTGTGTGCATGCAGGGTTGTGAGCATGCTCAAGAAAGACATGAGATGGCCCTATGCATTCAACCCTGGCTGACCTTGAAGCTTTTCCCAAGCAGGAAGTGAAGGCAAAGGCAGAGTTTTCAACTGCTTGGCTGATACTGTTGAAGGCATGCCCCAGCAGGCACACAGAACCCCTCATGAAAGACTGGGAGGTATACTGGTTCCAGGCATTTAAGGTAATCTTAAATGCTTAGTAGCCAATCATTAGCTGACTACTAAGCTAATCAACAGAGACTTCAGTGTCCACACACAATAAAGAATACAGACTTTACAATGAATTAGTTGAGAAAAGTCACTAAACAAACAACAACAACAAACCCTGGAGAGTGGGGAGAACCTGATTTCTAGAGTTGCTATGTTATATTATTTTTTCTTGCTTCTTTTTGGCCGTGGTGTGTGACTTGCAGGATCTCAGTTCCCCAACCAGGGACTGAACCCAGGCTATGACAGTGAAAGCCCGGAGTCCTAACCACTAGGCCACCAGGGAACTCTATATTATCTATATTATTTTAAATGTGCAGTTCTCAACAAAAGAATGAAAGATATGCAAAGGAACAAGAAAGCATGGCCCATAAAAAGGAAGGACGGAAGCAGTCAATAAAAACTTTCCCTGCGGGGGGGATAAATTGGGAGATTGGGACTGATATATACACACTACCTTATATAAAATAGATAACTATTAAGAACCTGTGGTATAGCACAGGGAACTGTACTCAATACTCTGTAATGGCCTATATGGGAAAAGAAATCTAAAAAAAAAAAAAGAAAAGAAAAGAAAAAGGAGTGGATATATGTATATGTCTAACTGATTCACTTTGCTGTATACCTGAAACACAACACTGTAAATCAACTATACTCCAATAAAAATTAAAAAAAAAACTTTCCCTGAAGAAGCCCATATGTTGGCTCTACTAGACAAAGACTTTAAATCAGCTATTTTAAACATGTCCAAAGTAAACCACTTCTTTTTATTTTAATATTTATTTATTTATTTATTTGGCTGCACTGGGTCTTAATTGCAGCACACGGGATCTTCATTGCCACGTGCAGGATCTTTTAGTTGTAGCATGTGGGCTCTTAGTTGAGGCATGCGGGATCTAATTCCCTGACCAGGGATCAAACCAGGGACCCCTGCATTGGGAGCACGGAATCTTAACCACTGGACAACCAGGGAAATCCCCAAAGTAAACCACTTCTAAAGAACTAAAGGGAAGTATGAGAATAATGTCTCCAATAGAGAAGATCAATAGAGAGAGAAATTATTTTTTAAAAGAACCAAATGGAAATTCTGGAGTTCGAAAGTACAGTAACTGAAAAAAAAATTCACTGGAGGGGCTTAACAACAGATTTGAGCAGGGAGAAGAAAGTGAAGACAGGTCAATTGAGATTATCCAGTCTAAGGAACCGACAGAAAAAGTAAATAAAAATGAACACGGACCTTCCAATTTCCACTCCAAAATGTAAACAGCTCGGGAGCTGTCATCCTCAAAACAAGAAAAAAAAATTGGAATAAACTGAAAATCAACAAGTCTTCTTAAGTTAACAAGATAATTGAAGTCACATGGAAAATAGCCACCCCCAAAAGTTAAGAGACAGGTGAATACAGAGAATCATGGCATACAGTACACCAGGAGAAGTCACTGCTGGAGCCAGCAATGGGTAGGAACAATTAAATAGTAATTGATGAATTGCTGGAGGCTGAATGAGGACTAGCTTGAGAGAGAAAACAAACAAAAACAACAAAACAAAAACAACAAAACAAAACCAAAATCCTCCTGGAGGCTGAGTTTTGTTTTGTTTTTGGTGGTGGGGGGCACACTTTCATGATTGCTACCTCTAGGAACTCAATTAGGTTCTTATGGTAAAGACTTTAGAAAAAAAAACCTCGTGCTTTGGTCTCCAATGACACCACATTGGAGGTGGCTTTGTTACTGCTGGGAGATAAAGTCCTGAATTTCCACTAGGCTTCTTCTAGTATCACCGCGTCAGTTAGGTGGAACAGTGCCTCATCTCCACCAGATGAGGGTGGAAGTCCAGACTTCCCAAGGTCTCCACTGACACCACAGGGGCTGGGAAGGGATGCAGGTCTCAGCTCTACTCAGGCTTCTCGGGCACTAACCTGAGAGAGGGGGTTGGGACACCTCTTTAGAGCCTGGTGAAAATGGAAGTCTAGTTTCTGCATGTAGTCTCTGCTGTGGGGGACAGGAAGGGGTGGAGAAGTGGGACCACAGTTTTTTCTGTGGCATTTGGCTGGAACACAGCAGTTATTTCCTTCTTTCTAGGCTGCCTGTTTCCTGGTCCTCTGGCTAGAAACAGCAGGCTTTTGTTGGGCTTTTTCTGTCTGCACCCACTGGTGTTTCCAGGTTGCCAGCTTCTTCGGCTCCAAGTCTGGAAATATGAAGTGAAAACAAAATCCAGGGCACTCACCACCATGTTTCCTTGGATCTCAAGATTACTAAGCTTGTCTGTTTTCATCTCTCCATCTGTCAGAGTCTTATGTTTGTTTTATATGTTCAGGGTTTTTAGCTGCAGTTAGTGGGAAGCATAGGGAAAGGTACATCTACTCCATCTTACCAGAAGCAGAAGTCTCTCATGTGGGAGATTTTGACATCAACCCTCTACTTAATGACCAAAGCCACTGTGCCAACCCTGCTTGTCCGACCCTGAGAGTGAATGCCTCCTTAAATTGTGTACCCCAGGCACCTCACGTGTGTCACCCTAGACTGGGCCCTGTCATCTCATCACAGCTTATCTTTCCAGCCTCATTCCCCACTGCATTTCCCCACACCCAATGTATTTTCATGCCTGAGTTTTGGCTAGATGGCTCTCCAGTCTCTCTCCTCCTCTATCGGCTGAAATACTAACCCTGCAAAGCTTCACTAAAATGCCATCTCCTCTGTAAACTTTTCACTGATTCCCATCTGCCCCCCATCCCATGTTAATTGCTCCTTTCCCTCTGTATCCATGACCTTTGTTTGTACCTCTCTGAAAATTTGACTTCTGTTTGCCTTAAGGTTTTCCAGCTCCTGCTTTAACTCTGAACAGACATTTGTCTTGAGTAAAGGAACCTACTATGCTCACACTCACTGAACCCAGTACTTTGAGTTAAATTAACTGTGGGTTTCCTTCTGCTTTTTATCTCACTCAAAAATGTTTTATTTTTCCAAGTTTCTTTTCTATTCCTTCCTATTGAAGCAGCAACGATTCTGAGGGACAGTCTTGAATATGGTAAGTCATGATTAAGGAGGTAGGCTATGTTGACTTTCCTTACAGAGCTGACCACTTCATCTCTTGGTTTCCTTCTATTCCTGTAGTTACTTGACTGTTGAGTTACTTGATGACTCTGTACGTTTAAAGTGTGTTTTTTCAAGGTGTAAGTTTCATGAGGAATGAACTCTGGACCCCCAAGTATCAAAAAGAGAGCCCAGAACCCATTAGGTGCTAGCATATGTTATGGACGATGACTCAAATATGAATTTTATCAATCTGGTAACACCTGTCCCCACCTGAGCCTCTAAATTCAGACAGAGCAATAAATTCGGACATAGCAGTTAAGCCCTGACCAGTATTATTTCATTTATTGATAAGGATATTTCACATTGTGTTACCAACATTAAACTCTTGGCCTGACCATTTCTAATGTGTTTTAGTAACAGCTTTCTAGAGATGACTAGGAGGAAATAGCTAAAACCTCTGTTTGGCAGATGAGGAAACTGAAGCTCAGAGAACAAATGACTCCCTTGGATCACTTAGCAAGTCACTGGCAGGACTGGAACCAGGGCCTGCTTCTGTGATTTTTCCCTCCAGCCCCGTCCTCCTAGGTCCAACACCTTTCCAGCCCCCTGCCTTCTGAAACCATTTGAAATGATATGCTGTTTCCTATTTCCAGTCCCCCCAACTCTATATCCAGAGACTTTGATTTTGACTCTGAGATGAAAGATGGGCAAAGAAATCCAGCTGCATTTCATTTAGGGAAAGGGGCTGGTTAGTATCATTATGTTTTCATCCTAAGAGCTATCTCATTGGCAATTCACGTGGCATGACTAGTCAAGAGTACTGGGACTGATGGGGACCAGGGGCCATGTGTTCCAGATGACAAAAGGTAAGCAGTAGCTGTATTCAGAATCAGTGAGCTGAACTCTGTGATGTGATTACAGGGGCTTGTTTTCTCTCTGTGGGAGATTCTTTGTAATTCACACTCAAGGCCTTTTACCCAGGTCAGTTATTTTGCCAAGTGCCCATCCTGTGACTAACACCTGGGTCAGGTGGGTGCACACCCTCATACCTGCAAATTGTATCTATGGTGGCAGAAAGCAGCCCAGATGCCAGTCTACTGGGAGTAACCCTGTGAGGCCCCCTTACTTGGCCCAAGTGCCAGCTCTGTGCCCCTTCCACAGCTCCTTCTGCTCTGCTCCTGGGATTCTCATCTTGACCTCCAGACACCTGCATGGCTGAGGGCCTTGCTCATGCTGCATCATCCTGTCCACAAACAAGATGACGGGTATATTAATGAGCAATGGAGGAGTCCAAGACCAGGGAGTTTTTGGTGCAACATATTTTTCCATGAGGTAAAAATTAACTCGTGTAGATTTTTCCATTCAATTTTTTGTTTAATTCATTTTAATTTAGCTTAAGGATAAATGTTTATTGAACTCCTACAATGGGTCAACACTTTTAAGATGGGGATAACAGTAGTGCAAAAAACAAAAAATGAGCAGCCTTCTCCCTGTATCTTCATGTGTTCCTTTCTCTGTGTTTGTCCCAATCTCTTCTTATAAGAACACCAGTCTTATTGGATTATGGCCCACCCTAATGCCCTCATTTTAACTCGATTACCTCTTTAAAGGCCCTATCTTCAAATACATAATATTCTGAGATACTGGGGGTGAGGACTTGAACAAGTGAATTGGGAGAGAGGGGACACAATTCAGCCCCAAACAGGTATTTTCATGGGCAATTGACCTCCTTTGTCATTTGAAATCCAAAGCTGTTGTCAGGTCAAGTCACTCTTCTTGCATGGCTACCCTGAGACTCTTGCAATTCCCTTGCCCAGGTTAATACCTGAGAGGTAAATCATTTAAATAGGCCATTTTCATGCAAATATAGGTAAAGCAAGACTTAGCGTCTCCCCAGTTCCCACATCACCACTTTCACATTCTTAAAGATAGTTCCATGCCATGTATTAGACAATTAACCCAGAATTTTAGTTTTCTGCTCATTCTGACAGGGTCTCTCCAAATGCCCTCCGAAGACACATTTCCGAGGTGGTTTTGAGGAAAAGCCACAAGCGTAGACAAAGCTGAATTCTTATCCTACCTTAGTCACTCTGTAACTTTACCTAAGTGACTTAACATCACTCGACTTCAGTTTTCTAGTCTGTAAAATGGGGATATCACAGCCTACTTCATACTATGGCATGATGGTATTCTGAACATGAAGCACCTGGCACAGGCTTGGCACAAAAGAGGTGCCCAGTAAATGCTAAGTGTCAATTTCTTCTTCCCTTGCTCTCCCCATGCTCTGATCTCTCTCCTCTACTTAAACAGCAAAAATAGTTTGTATTGTCCCTAATAACATCACCATTCCAGAATATTTGGAAGTCCCTCTTCTCTTTTATTTCCTAGTTTGAGAGTCAAATGGAGGTCACTTCAATAACATTTAATTAAGGTAATAATATAGTGGTTCTCAAAGTGTGCCTGAGGCCAGCAGCATCAGGAGCAGTATCTGGAACTTGTTAGACATGCAAATTCTCAGGCCTCAGCTCAGAACTTCTGAGTCAGAAACTCTGAAGTGGGACCCAGCCATCTGTGTTTCATCAAGCCCTCTAGCTCACTGGAACGCAAGCTTATCTAAGGAACCACTGATCTATGTTTAAGAACATGGACTCTGGAGCCAAGATGCTAAGACTTGATTCCTCTTCCACTTTTCATTACTATGTAACCGTGTCTTAAGTGACCTCTCTGGTCATCAATTTTCACATCTACTGAATTGTAAGACTTGTAAGACTCCCTATCCAATAAACCATTAATGTCTCTGTGTCGCTCTCTCCAGGCTCTTTCTTCAGTCTCTCGGCTGGGCAATTACAAGGTCTGCAGGTCTGGAGGGCACAGCCTAACAACCACGCAGCTAATGATGAAGTGTACTTATGTCCTCACAGAGTAAGCCACCAAAATTGATTTCTCCTTCCTGGAGCCCTTGGGGAGAAAAGCATTTATGATTTCTCTATGTAAAGAAAGATAAGTTTGGGACTTCCCTGGCGGTCTAGTGGTTAAGATCCCACATGCCGCACAGCCAAAGGAAAAAAAAAAAAAGAAGAAAAAAAGATGAATTTACTGGAAGATTCTTTAATTGCATTAAAAAAATCTGTAATGAAACCTAACTTGTGATTTGTAATCACCACATATAAAAAAACAATCATTTTCTTTTATTTTTATTTTTATTTTGGGGCCTCACCACGTGGCATGTGGGATCCTAGTTCCCCAACCAGGGATCTAACCCTTGCCCCCTGCCTTGGAAGCATGGAATCTTATCCACTGGACCACCAAGGAAGTCCCCGCATTTTATTTTTCTTTCTTATTTTTGGCTGAAGGGTAATGCCTTGATGATAAGGGCTTTTAAATTATTTACTTACTTAAAATCAACTCTTATCATAAGAGCAATACATGTGTGTTACAGAAAAATAAGAAAGCAAAGACAATTAAAAGAAAAAAATTCCATAATCCAATCTACTTATGAAAAATAGCTGTTAACAACTTCATATATATAAATATATATAAATATATATATATAAATATATATAAATATATATATATATATATATATATATATATATATATATACATAAAATCATGGGTATCTTTCTTATAGATATGCCTCAATTAAAGAATTAACTTTGGGGCTTCCCTGGTGGCGCAGTGGTTGGGAGTCCACCTGCCGATGCAGGGGACGCGGGTTTCTGCCCCGGTCCGGTAACATCCCACATGCCGCGGAGCGGCTGGGCCCGTGAGCCGTGGCCGCTGAACCTGCGCGTCCGGAGCCTGTGCTCCGCCAACGGGAGAGGCCACAACAGTGAGAGGCCCGCGTACCGCAAAAAAAAAAAAAAAAAAAGAATTAACTGTGGAGTAATCCTTTGTATGGGTTGTATGGGTTTACAAATGTGTGTTCTCTTTAATATTTTACAATAATGAGCATGCCTAAATTAACACTTTGATACACAAGTTTATGCATATATCTGATTATTTCATAAGAAATAAATTCTTAGAACTAGAATTACCAGGTCAAGTTCCACATATTTATATAGTGTCGAACTGCTCTGAAGAAATGTGGTACTAACATAATCTTCCACTTAAGAGTGTATAACAGCAAATGTTTCTCCATGTTATCTCCAGCAGTGGATAATTTAATTTTAAAATTTCTGGCTGTGGCCTTTTGAAAGGAGAACTTAACTGATTTCATTTGAAACCCTGGTTCAATTTTTTTCCCCTCAGCCTCAGTCAAATTCATTTGCCAAACATAGTAAAATGAAAAGGGGCAAAGGAACAAGGCTTCTTAATGTCTCCATCATGGCAAATGGCTTGGCAGCTCTGAGGGCCAGCAGTCTTATAATTCTGGTCTCTCACACCATCTGATGAATAAGTTTCCTGCTGGCCTCCAGGGATACATATCAATTCCAGCCATATACAGGTTTATGTGAGAATATTGCAGCTGTATGACTGGTTTATTATCAGCAATTCCCAAAGAGGGAGTGTTCCCTTTACCCCACTCGTTCACCGAAGGTCTATAGAGAGTACTATAACTAAAGCCCTTCACTGGGGTATCTCAATACACAGCACAGAGTAGGCACTGAGTAATTAATTACTCGTGGAATTGATAAGACATTCTTGCTTTGCAGTTCTGTTTGTTAAGATCATAAATGAGTCGATTAAACCTTCTCTGCTCTTCCCCCAAAATGCAAATTCTTAAGAGTCAAAGGACTGACCTGGATGAAGGTGAGTAGCAGGGCACTGTCACACACCCATAAGACAGGGTGAGACCCGACTGATTCTGCTGATAAAGATAAAACAATCCACTTCTAGATTCAGACAGTTTATTATTTACAGAGACAGTGAAAGATGTGCCAAATCCCTGTTCCACACTCTAAAAAGGATGAGACCAAAGCAAGAGAGGCTGAATGCCTGCAGTGCAAGTTGTGGAGTATTTCGATGCTGAGGAGTCAGTTCTAGCCTGTAGCTAAGTGGTTTTATATTCTGAAGTCTTATTTTGGAGGGGGGAAAGGGGCGGGGAGGGGGCAAGGCAGAAAGCCTCAGAACTCATCAGAATCCAGAGACAATGAGAAACTGTCTCACGACAACCTCCCAGAGGAGAGAAGGAAGCGACAGAAGGTCCTATAACGATTCCTTACAAGCCTCTCATCGTCTCTTGATCTAGGAGCACGAAGCATTCTGCCAAAACTCAGAATAGCCTTTGCTGGCATGGCCTATGTGGAAAGGTGCAAGGATGCCAAGACACAATGACAGTGGGATTGTTTTTTAATTTTCTCTTTAATAGTACAAATTGTAATAGTACAAAGTTAATAGTACAGAATAGTAAAAATTCTTTTTAGTACAAATTCCATTTGTAAGTACAAGCCCACTGTTTAGTATGGTCCATGAGCTAAGAATGGTTGAGCTAAAATTCAAAATAATATTTCATGACATGGAAATTACATGAAATTCAAATGTCAGTGTCCATAAAGATTTTGGAACACAGTGATACTCATTTGTTTAGAAGTTGTCTATTTTTGCTTTCATGCTACAACAGCAGAATTGAGTAGTGTCAATAGAAAGTGGCCTACAAAGCTTAAAAGATTATCTGGCCCTTTACAGACAAAGTGTGCCAATCCCTATCTAGCACCAGATATATCCTCTCAAATTGCTACACCTCCTCCTTTAATTTCTATTCAACCTGTTCTTTTGTTGTGATTTTAAACCAGCTGTCTCATATATACACTACTATGTATAAAATAGATAAATAATGAGAACCTACTGTGTAGCACAGGGAACTCTACTCAATGCTCTGTGGTGACCTAAGTGGGAAGGAAATCTAAAAAAGAGGGGATATGTCAATATGTATATGTATAACTGATTCACTTTGCTGTACAGCAGAAACTAACACAACATTGTAAAGCAAATATACTCCAATAAAAATTAAAAACCAGCTTCATATACATATGAAAAAATAAATAAATAAATAGACCAGCTGTCTCAAGTCCCAAAGTGGATAATATAAAAACTTTTTAAATAAAAAAGTAAAAGAAACGTCACCAGAAAAGGATACAAGAGTCAAAGAAAATTTTTCCATAATTGCATATTCACTGAAAAATACATCAGAGGTAATGTAAATATGACCTTCTAAAGCAAATGAAGAAATAAGAATATACTTTAACTGAAATTCTAAAAAATTTTACTAAAAAGAAATTAAATGTAAACCATAAAGATATTATAAAGATATCTGTTCCCAGCATTCCCAGGTTAGACTCCTTCACTTTGGTCACAGAAGCATGTCAAGAGGTAATGGAGCCTGGCATAGACAGTACATCCTTCACACAAATGAATTGTGGCAGGGGGTGGCACAAGGGAGTTCACCTGTATTTGGTGAACTGCCACAATATTATTCTCTAAGGCTACATAACAAGTATCTAACAACTAAAGGGTTAGGAGATATCAGATTTTTCAGGATTATCTTCTTCCAAACTCTGTTATATGCCTTTTGTGTCAAAGTCATTGCTTTCAAAATTTTTCTTCAATGCTCTAAAGATATATTTTTAAAAATTAGATTTGTGGAGTTTTTTCTAAGTCCATTGGTTGCATTCATCAGGGGGTTCTGTCTGGAAGTTTTCTACTGAGGCAAATCATACCATGTGACCTCTCTCAATTCCTATCCAATCCCTTCCTCCCCTAACTGTTTTATAAAATGCAATGAGGCTGTAATAAATCAAGGAGAACAAACTGCAAACTTGTCACCATATTGCCACTTTCTGACCTCATCAGTGACTAACCAACTAGACCTTAAAGGCTTAAAATTAAAAGGTGCCTATATTCTACCATACCCTAAGATAGTGGTGGGAAGATGGACAGTAATAAGAAGCTCTTAATCTTTTTGTGTCATGGAGAAACTTAGTCTGGTGAATCCTATGGACCCTTTCAGAATAACACATTTAAGTATTTAACATAAAATACATAGGATTACAAATGAAATCAAGCAAACTGAAATATTTTAAAAACCAAATGTATAATATAGTAGTATATGTGCTTCTTTACAATTAGATTCAATGCCCAGAATACTGACGGGTCTAATAACTACCACACACAAATCATGGCACTCTAGAGTTCATTATATAACTATATGTATTTGTCAAAAGGCAAAGAATTATACACTAAAATTTGTGACTCTTTATGTTGACTATACCTTAATGAAGCTGACTTATAAAAATTTATAGTGGTAGTCTAATAACTATAAGTTTGAGGTTTTGATAAAAATTTGAGACAGCTCTAAGAATACTAATGTGATGTGAAAATGTCATTTATTTTAGTGACAAGGCGATGGGTGTTTCTAAGTCTACTAATTCTACTGTGGCTAGCTTTACTAATCATTAAACTGTTACATTTCAGTAGGAGGTTAACAAAAATAAAGATGGGAATATCTTTCCCAATTTGGGTTGATGGCCCCCATGAAGTATATACACGGAATGTATACACACAGTACACAGAAGGTAGTGAGACTAGAGAGTAGTGAGACTACTTGCAGAGCAGAGATAAACAGAGTATCTGTGGACATAGCTGAGGATAAGCAGCCCTTAGGAATCAGAAGGGTCTGCATGCCATAGTCATGCCTCCGGCTTACTTACTCTCACGAGGACATCCAGTCCTCAACTTGTATACAGCCAGCCCAAGAATTCTCCAACAGTAAAGAACCAAGAGAAGTTACAGAGGTCTACTTCCAAGCTCCCAAGTTCTTCATGGGCAAGACATTCCCCTGTATCACAGGTGCTAGCTTTGCCATGGCAACACCAAGCATGCCGCCAAACACCTGGCTACAACTAGGAATGGATCCTCCTGGTTCAGTCTAGGACCATATCCTTCCCCAAACCCCAACGTCCCATAGTCCAGTAAGGAGTCAGTGGAAACAATGGGCATGAAAGTGATGCGGGGGTGTTGGGCCAACAAGGAAGGGCTTCTATTGTTATCCCTATCAATTCCATACAAAAACCCTCTACCAGGTGTGAAATACTTCCTAATTTCCATAAGTATACACATGGTAGGAAACACAAATGTGAGAATTGTTTTATAAAGTCCCAAACCACAAGAGAATTATAGTACCTAAAAAGTGTACTTCAGAGGAATTAGTGATTAATTCTGTAGCACAGTGGAGGTCTGTACTTGCTTTTGAATATGAACAGAATTTTCCCTGTTATCCAAAAGGAAAAGCATTGTAGAGGGAAAAGCATGTGCAAAGGTAGAGGAGAATGGGAGGCAGGCAGGAGTAAGAGTACCAAAGGCTTTGTATGCCATGCTAATGAGTGATGTGACTCAGTCTGGCGCAGCAAACACCAGAAGGATCAGAGGGCAATGCAGAGGATGAAATGGAGGTAATTAAAATGAAGGCTAGGGAATTCCCTGGCAGTCCCGTGATTAGGACTCCCCGCTTTCACCGCCGGCGCCTGGGTTCGAGCCCTGGTCGGGGAACTAAGGTCCTGCAAGCTGTGTGGTGCGGCCAAAAAAAAAAGGCTAAAACACCAATAAAGAAAATCCTGGAACGTTTCAGCTGAAAGTCGGTGCTAGAAAACAGAAAAGGCAGAGATGGAGAAAAAGAGGAAAGTTTTCCTTAAAAAAAAAAAGGAGGGGGGAAATCAAGACAGTGATTTATTGGATATATAGGAATAAAAGAGGGAGGACCACCAAAGTCTTTAATTTTCTGACCTATGGTCTTTCAGCTTTATTTAAGGAAGCCAACATCCAGTTGTTAATATTGATCTTGCTCATAAACTGCAGATTGCTATTTCTGAAGAAGAGCCAGTTTTCCTTTGGTCTGTGCAAACACTCTAACATGGATCAAAGTTACCTTACGATCACAAGAGGCAGGACATACATGACAAATACACTGCTTACCGTTAAGTCTGGGGGACTAATCTTTGCAATCATTAAAACCAGAACATTTACAGTTAAGGACTTTTAACTTTATAAATTCTGTACCTATCAGATCTGTGGTAGGTTTCTCTTTCAACCTTCCTAAGTCCATCTAACAAACACTCTGGATAATTACTTATAGAAAAATACATTAATAATTTTTCTAGACCACTCCACAAGTACGTAAAAAGAAGGCAAAAGAGCACTGTATTCTCATTAGGTAAATATTCCAACATAACAACTCAGATGATAACTTAAGAAAAAGAAAATAAAAATTACTTTGCCCAGAAAACCCGTAGTAGGAAATAGTAAGACAAAACTAACGTGGGGCAAGATTTCTTTTTCTTTCTTTCTTTTTTTTTTTTTTTTTTCTTTTTTTGGCCATGCCACACGGCTTCTGGGATCTTAGTGACCCGGCCCGGGATGGAACCCAGGCCACCGCAGTGAAAGCCCTGAGTTCTAACCACTGGACGGCCAGGGAATTGCCATAGCAGAGTTCGACGTCTATTCCCTACACAGAACACCACCAGAACTACAGAAGTGACGGGCCAAATTTGCAGAATGCTGACATTACTAGTGTATTTTACTCTACTTTGCACTTCTTCACAAGGTGCGGTTGAAAGGGGCAGAAAGGCATCATAGGCCTTCCTATCCCGGGGGCATCTGGAAAGAGCCACCCGCCCCCACTTCCCCGGACCCAAAGCTTCAGGGTCCTTCAGGTCCAGCTCGCATTCTGCTCCACCGCAGACCCGAGGCCGCCGTCCTGCTCGCTCTTCTGGGGCCGGGAGGGCAGACCCCACCCCGCTTCGGGCGCAGGCCTTTCTCCACCTTCCACCCGGCCCGGGGGACACGAGGGCGGCCCGGGCCACCTGACAGGGCGAAGCCCCAGGGCCACAGACCTTCCTCACACACCAGCCGCCCCGGCCCCACACCAAGGGCAACACCGTCCCAACCTCCTCCCCAGCTAAAGCCGAACGACCGGCACCCACCTGACACCCTCGGAGGAGAGAACGCGTGTATGGAGCGGGCTGAGGACTTTCTGAAAAGCCGACTCCACCGCCTGGCCGCCGCGTCCCCAGCCCCCCGCACCCCACCGCAGCCTGCGGAAAGGCTCGGCGTCCGCGCCACAGACCCGAGGGTCGGGACGAGGTCCTTCAGGTCTCGAGACCCACGACACCACACCTACCTTACGACGTACTCTCCTCACCGGACCGACCCTGCGGGTCACTCCAGCCACCAGCATCCACACGACATCTCCGGGGCCAACGTCAAACCACCACTGGGTTCCCACGCGCACAGCACCACGCCTGCGCACAGCCCAGCAGCTAGACCCAGGCTGTCAGTGCGCATGCGCCGGACTCCAGCTCTCCCCCCGCACCCCGCAGATTTTGAACCCTCCGCCCGAACCGGCCGGCACGCTCATGCGCGTTAACGGTAGTTGGTCTCTCCCGACCCCGGCGAGAAGCCGCGGCTCTGGGGTTTGCAGCCAGACGAGGCGGAAGTCGCTCTGTTCCTTTACAGTCCCTCAGTCTGGTGGAAATTAAAGAGCTGTAAGAGAGGTTCCGGAATTGGCCTGGTGTGTAGGTGGCCAGATGGAGACCGAGACCGTACACCCGCCACTGACCAGCCGCCCGCCGCTGGCCTCTTCCTGGGATGCCGCATGCGGAGCCCTGGCCCAGAGTCTCCATCTCAGCCGGTCTGGTCTCGGCGCCCGGGACGCAGACTGGGAGGAGCTGCTGGCGCCGCCTGCAACCGGGTGCGCCGGGCCGGCGGGGACTGGGGTTGTGCCTGGGGAGCCGGGAGGGGAGGCAGAGGTCGTGAGGGGAGAGGGTCTGGGCCCGGAGCCGAGCCGGTGACCTGAAGACTCGTCATTTCACCCCCTTCTCCCTTGTGTCCGTCACGTCGGCTCCTGAGGCCCCCTGTTGGGATCAGAACCGCCTTTCTATCCCTAAACAAAAACCTACTGTCGACCAAAATAGGCATTAAAAAAAAAATCCAGGGCTTCCCTGGTGGCGCAGTGGTTGAGAATCTGCCTGCCAATGCAGGGGACACGGGTTCGAGCCCTGGTCTGGGAGGATCCCACATGCCCGTGGAGCAACTAGGCCCGTGAGCCACAATTACTGAGCCTGCGCGTCTGGAGCCTGTGCTCTGCAACAAGAGAGGCCGTGATAGTGAGAAGCCCCGCGCACTGCAATGAAGAGTGGCCCCCACTTGCCACAACTAGAGAAAGCCCTCGCATAGAAATGAAGACCCAACACAGCGATAAATTTAAAAAAAAAAAAAAAAATCCAGATGTCGAAAATCTTCATCAGCTTAGCTTTGAAAATGGCACACTTTGTTCCTTTATTCCATTCTGCACCGCGCCCCACCCCCACTTCTGAACTCTTTTCTAATGTACACTAGCTGCCCAGTACGTATATTTCATTAACTGGACAGGCAATTATAGGAAGTCGCTTAGAATGTATTACAGAAGTCAAGGGAAAAGAGAGTGGAGAGCCCTCACGTCTAAAGCATCATTTCCTTAGGAATTCTGTATTGAGCATTTCGTCAGTGCTTTGCAAGGCGCTTGGACTCCAAATGCACATGTAAATGAATAGGATAACATGTCAACCCCTGTGGCCCATTAAGTGGGTTAATGACAGTGTTCACAAGAACTGTATAATATTCTTCATTTTCTTTTCAGCGAGGATCTGGTGATTTTGAAAAGGAACGTGAACAGCCAAGATGAAAATCCCTGCTTCCTTTACCTGAGATGTGACCCTCCTGGAGGTGAAGAAATCGTTTCTATTGGCATTTTAAGTTCAGCAAGAAATATGGAAGTATACTCAGGAGAGGAGTACTGTGAAACCAGTAGGGGCAAGAATGTTTGTAATGTTCTGGATAACAGGTTTGTGACGTATGCGTGTGGAAGTGTTCTTCTGAAGTAGTATTTTATTTTCTGGAGCTTTTGCAATATTTATTGATTCTCTGACATTGGTGCCAGATACTAGGGGAGAGAAGATAAAAACATACCAGCAGACATAAAAGTTTAGACCTTTAGGGATCTTAAAGACAGTCTAGATCAGCCTAGTTGTTTTTATAAACGTGGAAACTGAGAGCTAGTGGAAGAGAGAGAAGTTTGTAAAAGATCATAGCTAGTTCGTGGAAGACTATGATCAGATGAAGTTCTGGTAAGTGTTTCTTGTCTGTTTTCTTTAACTCACAACGATCTGTTTTCCAAAAATTAAGTTGTCTATCAGTCTGGAACTTTGAACATTTTCCTGTAGGAAACTCTTTACACACAGTGCGTGAGCCCAACACTGTGGCATACCAGCATACTTAACCCATTTTTATACTTCTTGATTTTTTTTTCTGATTTCTTACAAAGATTCTGACCTAATCTCTCCTTAATATGAATCAAAATATGAAGTGTTTTATATACCATGCATGTTGGACATAATGGGTATGTTATTGAGCTTTACAGTGTGCTCTGTGCTACATAAGTATACATTTGATATCTAATTTAATTTTCTTATACAGCTAGTAAGTGGCAGATGTTGTCTTTGTAGCCAGTGCACTTCAGTAGGAAGTCCCAGCTGTTTATGCCTCACCAGGGAAACTGAATCCAAGGATTTAAATATTGTCCTGGAAACTTTTAATTTTAAATGTAACTGTTAAAAGTGATAGTGTGTGAAATTTTTTATAAATTAAATCTTTTTTATTTTTAGTGAACATGAAAAGATTATTTTGTACAAAAAATATCTAAAATTAGAGTCTTCCACACATGCTTGTAAAATAAAGGTAAGTCATTCCTAAATTTTAACTAATTTGAAAACTACAGTTGTTTTTCTACTATATATACTTATTATCTGTAGGTTTGGTAATGTAGTTAGTCCAACTTGGTCCCTGGTTTTAGTTCAGAAATACTTAGTAAACATGTAAAAAGAAATTCTTTTCTAAACAATTGTCAACCTCTTTCTTTTAAAATTTGAACATTTATTATTTATAGCAATGTCATTACATGTACTATTGATAATACAGTGGTATTTTACTTTTAAGCCTTGAAAAACTGAGATGAAAAAAAATTTTTTAATCGAGGTATAGTTTATTTACAATAATACATAAGTTTAAAAGATTTTTTAATCTTTATATAAAACTTAGGTGCCCAAAAAAAGCACAAGCAGTTTTGGTCCCAAAATATGGAGAAAGATAGAATATAGTTAGAGAAGTTTTGGACAAGGGCACCACAAAGTTAAAGGGATTTGGACTCCTGTTTTCAGCATGAAAAATATTGTTAAGGTGAACTTTACTGATGTCATCAGATCTAGGGAAAGGGTACAGAGCTGGAAATCATAAGCCCTGACTATTAAGTGAGCTCTCTTGCTGACTAGCAGAATAACCTTGGGCAAGTTTCTTCACCTGTGTCGGACCTACTTCATGGGTAATATTAGGGGACTAAGGAAAATAAATCTTGGATTAATTATTTTTATCTCTAAAATTCTATGCTGATTATTACTTACAGAATAGCACAGAACTGATTATCCCAAGATGTTGTTTTAGGTGTATATACTAATAGCTTCTAAAGTCATTTAAATAAGGTGATTCATTCATTCAACAAATGTTGGAGTGCCTATTGATGCCAGATACTGTAGTTGGCATTTAGGAATTGGCAGTTATGAAATAAATTGGAATGGAGCTCTCACACTGCTAATATTATAGCAGGCAAGACAGATAATAGGTTGACTCAGTGTGTAAAATAGGTACTACATTCGCTAGTGAGAAGGGCTTGGGGGTTAAAAAGCAGAACAGGGATAATATGGAGGTTGGAATGTGGGTGTTTACATTTCATGAGGTATTTACTTACTTATTGATGACAGTCACATCTTTGGTGCCACACTGAGTTTTTAGATCATGGGTCTGTATTCGCCTGTGTCTTTGTGTGATATATGGGTTTGTTGTGTCTCTGAAGGTGAATGGTGTTTGAAACCGTGCTGTGGAAGTACCAGGGAGTGAAAGAGTGTTTCATTTAGGGAAATCCTTGGGTTTGTATGAAGGCTTCTTCTGGGCCAATAGTATATGTAAGTTAAAAGTAATAGTTACTGATGCATATGTTTGAGCACTTACCCAATGATATGTACTGGAAATTTTAACACATAATCCTCATAACAACCATGTGAACTCATTTTACTCCTGACTCAAGTTTGGTATTTGCCCATGGTCACCCAGGCAGAGCCATCACTGAACTCAGGTCTGTCTGATTCTAAATGCTATTTTCGTTCCACTTTGCTACTTTGTTGTCCTACACCACACATGAAATGTCTTTTGGTCTAGAAGCATGGACAACCTGAAGAAGCATAAAGCATTGGAAAAGCTACTGGGATAGAAGCCAGAAGAGCTAGGGTCAAAGCTTGACCTTTATTTACTCTTTTCACAAGTTAGAAAATCATCATGAACTCATCTTTTCTATATGTAAACCATTGTGCTCTCTTATGTCATCTGGACATTCTCTTAAAATTCCTTTAGGATTCATTTTAAATTCTAAAATACTGACTTATATTTAGTATTTCAGCAAACACTTTGCATGGGTTTCTAGAGAGTCTTATTTTGTATTAAATAATATTATAGCAAGTTTCAGTATGTTGAGGTTTCAGATTGGTATAGTTTATCCTTAATTCCTTAAACTATTAAGTAAAACATTACTTACACTTAATTTTTTAGTTGCAGTAAGCTTTTTAAATTCATGCAGCACTTTTTAGCCTTTTTCTGACTATGACTAGAGAAAACTTAAAAATGTACTTGAAGTTAATTTTCAGATTCTTTTTTTTTTTTTTTCTTTTCCCTTGCAGTACGCGGGCCCCTCGCTGTTGTGGCCTCTTCCGTTGCGGAGCACAGGCTCCGGACGCGCAGGCTCAGCGGCCATGGCTCACGGGCCCAGGCGCTGCGCGGCATCTGGGATCCTCCCAGACCGGGGCACGAACCCATGTCCGCTGCATCGGCAGGCGTACTCTCAACCACTACGCCACCAGGGAAGCCCTAATTTTCAGATTCTTGAATGCTTCAGTCTTACTTCAGTAGTAACAAGAAGTGACCTTAAATAATGATTGTTTTTATTATCATTATTAATTTTCCTGAACTTTTGTTTTATATTAGTTGCTCTCCTTTGGTGAAAAGCAGTGTGTGTTCATCAGTAAACTTGTGGTACACATGAGGCCAATTTCAGCAAATTCTTCAGCAGGCTGTCCTGCTCTAGGATCAAGGATAGACCTGGACAGGGTCCAAACCATCATGGAGGCCTTGGGGTCAAAGTAATCACCTGGAGCTCCACAACTGATGAATATGTTTAGATTCCAGCAGCAGGTGAGTAGAAATGGATTTCTTTCCAAATACCATTAAAATTCTTTAAATAATGGATTCTTACAAAGACATGTGGTGACATGAATTTTTTTCCTTTCAACTTTTATTTTTTTTTAACAATTTATTTTGGTTTGGAATTGTTTTTTTTATAGGTTTTAAATTTTGTGGGTTTTTATGTTATTTATTTATTTATTCATTCATTCATTTATTTTTGGGTGTGTTGGGTCTTCGTTGCTGTGTGTGGGCTTTCTCTAGTTGCAGTGAGCAGCAGCCACTCTTCATTGCAGTGGCCTCTCTTGTTGTGGAGTGCGGGCTCTAGGCGCGCAGGCTTCAGTAGTTGTGGCACGCGGGCTCAGTAGTTGTGGCTCGCGGGCTCTAGAGTGCAGGCTCAGTAGTTGTGGGGCACGGGCTTAGTTGCTCCGTGGCATGTGGGATCTTCCTGGACCAGGGCTCGAACCCGTGTCCCCGGCATTGGCAGGCAGATTCTTAACCACTGCGCCAACAGGAAAGCCCCTTGTTTAATTCTTATAAATCCAAAACCTGTAAGTTCCAGTTGCAGTAGATATTGAGTTGAAGGAAACACAATCTACTCAGAAAAAGTGATGAAAAAGTAGTTAAAGGGAGGTCCCAGTCATAACCTCCCAAAACAGTCCATCCCACCCCCATTTGCTCCATCTCCGATTCCTCAGAGCCAAACCTCATCATACTCACCCCTTCCCCAGGCACATCCAGCCTCGGTCTCTGTCTCTCTTTCCCAAACCCTCATGTCCATCTGCTCTGCCTCTCTCCCAGCAAGCGAGAACCCTTCCACTTTAGAAAGAGCGAGGAGAGAGTAAACAGACAGGACAAAGATAATATTTTCTTCATCAGATGATAGAGGGAGGGAGAAAGGCAGGGAGCTCTCATGCATTAATACTTTTTGACCCATAAGAATTAGATTGAATGGACTCTCCTTCCCAGGAGACGTTTAGGCTAAAGATCCATCCGACGGCAGCCTGACTCCACCAGGCCGCTGGCTGTGAGGCAGTCGTTAGTGGGATCACATAAGTGATGCCACGGAGGCACATCCTGGCGTCCTTTTTCCTGTCATTTCAGGAGGAAGTAACTCTTGTGGAGGGGTCATTTCTAGTCTCTCCGGCTCATTTTCCAGGCTGCTGCATCCAGGAGACTACCCAACAGACATCCAGTGTGTTTGGGAGACCAAGGGGATAAAAAATTCCGCATAGGGGCTTCCCTGGTGGCACAGTGGTTGAGAGTCCGCCTACCGACGCAGGGGACACAGGTTCGTGCCCCGGTCTGGGAAGATCCCACATACCGCGGAGCGGCTGGGCCCGTGAGCCATGGCCGCTGAACCTGCGCGTCCGGAGCCTGTGCTCCGCAACGGGAGAGGCCACAACAGTGAGAGGCCCGCGTACCACACACACACACAAAAATTAAATATGTGCTATCAACATTTCAAAATTTTTTTTAAAATAAAGAACAAATTGTGGTTACAAATGGAGAGTCTATGGTTAGAAGGGGGTTCCAGAGGCTCAGAGGAAAGAGCGGGAACGGAAGGGAGCAGACGAGCAGGAGTGACAAGGGGTGCAACCCTCCTGCCTACTGCTGAGACCAGGAGGATCTGGACTTCACCATTCGGCGGGAGGCTCCTGTTTGCAGTTAAAGACACTGACAGCTGAGTCAGCAATAATCAGTGTTAAAGTGATCCAAAAAGAAGAAAAAAATCTGCTTCTGAAGATTTGGAGGATAGCAGGAGGAGGAATGTCAGGTTTTTAAAATGTCCTTTTGACACCACAGAGCTCAACCCCATGACTGCACATATCAGGCAACCTCAACCCAGAGGTAGCCCATCTGGCTCTTCTCCCTCTGGGATGAATGCAGTTTCCCTCCAGGGCAGTGTAACAACTGCCCATGGTAGAGTAGCTGGATGAGAGTGAATGAAACCCTTAGAAGGAGGAGGGCCGAGCGTGGGAAGTTTAGCAGGGTCTGAAACTAGAAACACTCTAAGATCAATATTTTTTTTCTGGGGTTGGATATATAGGTGTATTTTCTACTCTAACTCTCCTTATATTGCAGTATAACTTTATAAGCTAGCTGCCCCAAGTCCCAAAGTGGGACACAAATTTCAGTACTTTTATAACAAACAACAACAATACTGGAGGCAGAGAGGATTATTTTCAATATTTCATTTATTCAAAAGTACATAAATATGTTACATAGTACATCATATAATGTAAACCAAAGAGAACTTGACTTGAATAATAAAACATTCTACTAAGAAAGAAATACTGCTCACAAAGATATTTGTGCCCACCCAAGTCAGATTCCCTCGTATGCATCACAGAAGAACCATGGCAGGGGATCAAAGCCAGCATACAAGTTACATTCATCACAGCATCGGAGGTTGGGATAAGACCCACTGGTGATGGCCGCAGTGACCTTGTCCTGGGTGACCATGGCTGGATCATTTTTCCAGGCTGAACAAATAGGTTCCTTTGGAACTCTTAAGAAAAGACATACACAGAGCATAGGATTAGAATTTTTCTTCTCAGTCCATTGTTACAACTTGTCAAAGGTATCTCAGAAGCTTAGGACTGGAGCCAATCAAACACATGACACCAGCCCAAGACTAAAGTGCTCTGACCCCGTCCCAAGTTCCTGTCTAATCCCTTTCTCTCCTAACATTGCCAGAAATGTAAAATCAGGTTACTGCAAAAAAGGGAGAGTGATTAGTGCCCCGCCCTCCGCCGGGCACCGCGGCAGGCCCCACCTCCTCCGGCCCCTCCCACCACAGCGCGCCATACGGGGCGCTCCATGCGGCCAGAAGGCGGCCCTGGCAGGCAGCGCCACACCCGACGCTCCGGGGGTGGCTGGCCCGGACCTAGACTCCGCCGCGGGTCCGGGTGCCGGCCGTGCGGCCCGCGAGCCAGCCCCTCGACCTGCACCTGGCCGCCCCCACCTGCGCCCAGCCCCGGCGCCGCCGCCACCTGTCCGCCCGTGTGTCTCTCCACAGCTCCCTCCGTTAAAAGCCCCACCCTCCGCCGTTCCGCCACGGCCGGGGGCGGGGGCCCGGGCCGCTTCCCCAGGCCTGCCGGCCACCAGGGCGCGGGGTCCTGGGCTCGGCGGGCGGCGTGGGGGCAAGGGTGGCCTTGCTGGGGCTGAGGGGCCGTGCCGACTCAATGGTGGCTCCCAGTGGCTTCGGGCCAACGGCTGTCAGGCAGGAGGGCCGGCCCGGGCTGCGGCTGGGCTGCGCCTAGCGCCCCGTGGGCGGGCAGCGGGGGATGGCCAAGGGACCGCGGGCCCCGGGACCTGAAGCCTCCGGGGCCGCGTCCCTGTGAGCGACGTGCGGGATCTGGGGCAGGGCGCCAAGCGTCGAAGGGATGGCTGGGTCCCGCCCGCCCTGGGCTAGGAGGTCGCCGCCCCCTCCGCCATGCCCCGGTACCCGAGGCCTCCGTTCCCCTGCCTGGGCGGGCGGCGGGGCGCTGCCGGGGCGGGCTGGCCGCCGGGCTGGCGGTAAGGCGCAAGCGCCAGCGAAGCTGGGCCTCAAGAGGCAGCCCGCGGCCTACGCCCCCGTCTACGGCCATACCACCCTGAACGCGCCCGATCTCGTCTGATCTCGGAAGCTAAGCAGGGTCGAGCCTGGTTAGTACTTGGATGGGAGACCGCCTGGGAATACCGGGTGCTGTAGGCTTTTTGCCTCCCGCTGCGGCTCCGCCTTCTCCTTTAGTCGCCCGCGGCGGTGGCCACCAGCTCCGCTCCCCGCCGGGCACCGCTGCAGGCCCCACCTCCTCCGGCCCCTCCCACCACAGCGCGCCAGAGGGGGCGTTCCCTGCGGCCAGAAGGCGGCCCTGGCAGGCAGCGGCACACCCGACGCTCCGGGGGTGGCTGGCCCGGACCCAGACTCCGCCGCCGGCCCGGGTGCCGGCCTCACCTCCAATATATATAGTTAGTATATTATTATATACGTACAATATTAGAGCAGTTGCTCCTTTCTCTGTGAATGCATGTTATTTCATCAAGTGCATTATGCATTAATAGTTCTCAAACTACAGTAATATCTTGAGTTATACAGACCTTTGGGAAATGCCTCATTCTAGATATTTGAAGTTTCTGGATAGCTAAGATTTAAATTTTTACGTACCAATGTGTTTCTAAACACATTTTACAATTTAAACAACCTAAAAGAATGAGCTTTATAAAACAATTTCAGCCGTTTTGCAAATTCCTTTCTAAACTTCTGAATATACATGACAAACTTTTTTTGTTTTGTTTTTGTTTGCGGTACGCGGGCCTCTCACTGTTGTGGCCTCTCCCGTTGCGGAGCACAGGCTCCCGACGCGCAGGCTCAGCGGCCATGGCTCACGGGCCCAGCCGCTCCGCGGCCTGTGGGACCTTCCCGGACCGGGGCACGACCCCTTGTCCCCTGCAGCGGCAGGCGGACTCGCAACCACTGCGCCACCAGGGAAGCTCCCATGACACACTTTTTTTTTTTTTTTTTTTTTTTTTTTGCGTTACATGGGCCTCTCACTGTTGTGGCCTCTCCCGTTGCGGAGCACAGGCTCCGGACGCACAGGCTCAACAGCCATGGCTCACGGGCCCAGCTGCTCCGCGGCATGTGGGATCTTCCCAGACCGGGGCACGAACCCGTGTCCCCTGCATCGGCAGGCGGACTCTCAACCACTGCGCCACCAGGGAAGCCCGCCATGACACACTTTTAATCAGACTGTGCAAACTATTTTGTGTTCTCTTAAAATACTCCTTCATTTACATACTTCCATGTATTGACACAGCCCAGAGTGACCATTTTTAATGTGTTTGTGTGCTTTGTGTATTTCCATACCAGTCACAGGAAGAACAGCCGAGGAAAGAAATGAAGGAATCTGGCTCTGAGTCCTCGCCAGAACTTCTGGGATCTGAAGTCCTTGCACAGGGTGGATCATATATTCTACCGGGGCCGTTAACTTTTTCCACTGCAGCTGCTGGTGCCAGTTTCCACCCTGCCTGCTATTGCAGGACAGTTGTGATCTTGTCTGCCAACACCAGCCCATTTGTGGTGGCTGCCCGGCTCCATGCTGGAAAGGATTGTGAGGCCAAGTTCAGGCTCAGCAGGAGGGAGGCCTCTGATTTACTACCAGCGTCTGCATTGGCTCCATTTCCAAGTACTGCCTTCCTTCCCCGCTGCTCCCAGTCATACTGAGATGACATTAAATGACTCCAGGGTGGCGCTCCAGTTCCAGCGAACAGGACCTGGGCACTCAGCGAGCTTCCCAGTCGGACAGCTCTATCTTTTCACCTTTGTTGCATATATCCGATTACAATATATTTGCAAGCACAGATATTTATAGGTACTGTGTTTGTCTTTTGGACTTGCACCCTGACCCAGGAATTAATTTATGTAAAAGAATATTTTTTTGGAGGAGTTGATCATTAACTTCCCTGTTTCTGTTATTTCTAATTTTATTGCATTATGGCCCAGAAATGTGATGTGTAAAATTTTTGTCCTTCTCACTAAGTATATCCTCCTGTTTTGAGAATATGACCAAAGGTAAATTTGTCTGCAAGGCTGTTGGCTCAGTTTTTACAAAAATTCATTTTGTTACCACAATCTTTTGGGTTTCTACGTACAGGTCAGTTATGTTTTCTTTTGGGTGCTTTAAAACAAAACAAAACAAAACATTTCAGGCCCTTCATTCTCTCTTAGACTTTTCCCCTAGATTCTATGATCTAATACCTGTTTTGTCAGTTAAGACTGCTTTCAGGTCTATATACTAACAGTCCCTCTAAGGGCCTGACCGAGGTGTGGGCTCTGCGGCCAGCCGGGTCCAGAGGGAAGATTTACCGCAGCCCAAAGTGGGGCGGGGTTGGCGGGGGTGGTGGGGAAGGTGGCTTTCAGAAGGCAAGTTCCAGGTCCCCAGGTACCAGGTACCGTATTTCTATTTTAGGCAGTGTTTTTAACGTTTCAGATACCCATCGGGGTACTTCCGTGTGCGCTCCCGAAAGGCCTAAGGAACCGCCGAGCCCCGTGCTCTGGCCGCACTGCTAACGCCCGCCGGGCCGGGAGCTGGAGGAGTGTGGCCGGAGCGGCGGGGCGGGCGGAACAGCAGCTGAGCTAGCCGAGCCCCAGGTACCCCAGGCTGTCCTGTGCTGGCAGCCGGAGGCGCAGGCCCCTTGGTGGCCCGCGAGAAATCCAGTCTCACCACCAGCATCCCGTGGAGACGCACCTGTCTGCAGGGTGAATCCAACCATCCTGGGCACG
Source organism: Mesoplodon bidens (assembly GCF_964165515.1). Lineage (NCBI taxonomy): Eukaryota > Metazoa > Chordata > Mammalia > Artiodactyla > Ziphiidae > Mesoplodon > Mesoplodon bidens. Next base: position 107,868,442 of record NC_138176.1, on the reverse strand, counting down.
CCGGCCGCGACAGGACTCCGCCGGCGGGAGGTGCTGGCAAACAATACGCACTCCTCCCGGCGCTGCAGGACCACCCTCCGTCCACACCCAGGGGCAGGGCGAGAGGCGAGGGCCCTCGCCGTGCATTCTGGGAGCTGTAGTCTCTTTGGCGCTGCAGCCGAGCTTCAGGACTACAATTCCCAAGATGCGTAGGGCGTGGGGGCGGTGCCCGACCCTGGCGCACACTGACGGGCGGGGCTGTTGGAAGCCCCACTGCTTGCGGTCTCTGGTCCTTCCTCAGTACCCTGTGAAGTGACTCTCGGGTAGGAGAGTGAGGGGCGAGGCCGGCGGTAGGGAGTTAGGAGGGTGTAAAGGCTGCGATGTGCAGCCGCCGGCCCGCCCCGTGCAGGCCGAAATCAGGTCTTCGCTTTTGCCCGGCATCAGGTCTTGGCCCGCATCCCTTCTCGCCACCGCCCCCATCCGCAGCTTGGTTCTTTCTCCCGTCCGTGTGCCCAGTCCAGACCCAGGAAACTACTTTTTTACTTTCTAAACTGTTTATGGAAACTGGTTTGATATCTGAGAAACTTTACATTTTGCTCGCTGCCCTCTTCCACCAGCCAAAGTGCACTGTTTCGGGGAGAAATTCGTCGTAGTGGCTCTGCTCGAAAGCACAACTTGAAGAGCGGGTGGAGGGACGTGGACTGTGGCTTCATGAAAATATCACCCACACCGAGCGCCCTTTTCGGAGATTTGGAAGTTGAGGCGTTTGATTTGCCCAAGGTGTGCTGAGAGAGATGAGTCTCCCCAATTCCCAAGCAAGTATCTAGTAGGCCGTTGTCACCAACCCATTTAAGTGGCGTGGTCTCCAAAAATATCAACCTAAAGATGATAATGGTTTAAGCTTTTTTTTTTTTTTTAACGCTTTAAAATGACCAGCTTAACCTTAACTCAGGCCTGACTGGCCATTTTCTCAGAGACACAGGTGATGACCCCGCTTCTTAGGAGCAGACTGGTGTTCCCACTTTGGGAGAATGGTTTTCAAGGCGTGGAGGGCTTAGCAGCATTTGAAACCCATCAAGTGTAAAGGCTCTGGGTGGAAAGCTCATCAGAGACAGCAGTTAGGGGTGTGTACCTTAACTTCTCCGTTCTGACCTGTTGAGTTTTTCTGTCTAGAAATGGAAATATCCGGGAGCACGTCTCCTTCCACGTAATCTCTTAGTAACTGGTGTCTCTAAATTCTTTATGCTGTAAGGGACAGTTCTTTTGATCCTGCATAGCACCAGGATAAGCAAATCTAGGGATATTCAGTTGTACATATTTCCTTAAAAATTAATTAGAGTAGTGAAAGGAACAGGACATACAATTCAGGCATACCTCATTTTATTGTTTATCGCTTTACTGTGCTTTGCAGATACTGTGTTTTTTACAAATTGAAGGTTTGTGGCAACTCTTCAGATGATGGTTAGAATTTTTTAGCAATAAAGTAGTTTTTATTTAAAATACTGTCCTTTTTTAAGACAATGCCACTGCACACTTCATAGACTACAGTATAGTGTAAATATAACTTACACACTCTGGAAAACCAAAAAATCCATGTTACTCGCCTTATTACAACATTGGCTTTATTGCTGTGGTCTGGAACCGAGCCAGCGATATCTTGGAGGTCTGCCTGCATATTGCTTGTTTCCAGAAGATGAAATGCAAGCAAAACCGTCCCATTAAAAAATTTCTGCTCATTCTCTTTGCTATACTGTACATTTGAATGCAGAAACCAAAAACTTGACTTGTGAAATTTCTCTTTTCCTGAGATTAGTAAGTTAATTTAGGAGTTTTAAGAGTTTTATTGAAACCTGTGGAGGAATAGTTAGCTGTTTTCATGATGTTATTTCATCCCTGAAAACCTGGGTGTTAATCTACATGAAAAGGGGGCCTTGTTTATATTACACATTCCAAAAGGTTTCATTTCTGATCCCTGAATGTGGGATACTATCAAAAGAACTAAAAAACCTGGTCGTGGAAAGTGGACTCTATTACTTTGTGAAGAGCTATCTCTTCATGAGTTAATTACACACAAATTCATCAACACTTCCTTCCCTCTCATTAATTTATTCAGTCATTTATTTTCATCGGTATGGACTCATCCATATGTATTTTATACCTTGAGTTATAATCCAATACTGCTTTCTCTCATTACTCAAAGTGTTCTAGCTTTGGCCATTGGGAGCTCTTTCGGTTGGCTCCTGCGCGTCTTTGGGATAACCCTCTCAATGTTGTATGGGCTTTGTTGTTGTTATTTGTTTGTTTCAGTTTGGTTTGTCCTCTGGTTTTGTTTTTAGCATTTTCTTACATCTGGCAAGACGAGCTGCAATGGGTCCATCCTGCCTATTTCCTGCCTTAGTCCTGGAATCAACAGGACCTTTGTTCCTTTGATTGGAGAATGGCATTAAAAAACCAAGCTCTGGGTATTGAGTGAGCTCATTGATACTGAGATGGGCCGACTGTTTTGTTTTTCTGTTTTTACTAGACATTTTTTTTAACTAGTCTTTTTTTTTAATTGAAGTATAGTTGATTTACAATGTTGTTAATTTCTGCTGTACAGCAAATTGACTGTTAACATATTAACATATTTTTTTATATTCTTTTCCTTTATGGTTTATCTCAGGGCGCTGAATATAGTTCCCTGTGCTATACAGTCAGACCTTGTTGTCCGGCCAACTGATTTTTAACACCATGGTCACTCTGTGCTCTGACATAAAGTTTCACTCCACTGTGCTCTGACATAAAGTTTCCACTCCCAAGCACACTGTTCTCTTTGCATTTCCTGGTGTTGAACTTAGCTTTCCTGTCCACGTCTTTCTCACCTCATTCCCAGCCCATCAAATGCCTCTGTGGGTTGTCATCTCCTGCATGGTTCCCTTGGCCAGGAGCCACCTCTCTATTTCTTGATCTCCCAGAGCACATGTCACTCCAATGGTGTGTTTAGGTTCAGAGCTTTTCTGCACACATCTTCCTTCTCCTACATTCTAAGTCTGGAGGGCAGGTCAGAGTCTCCAATCGCCCACTCTCCTCAGGTTCCTAGCGGAGTGACTCGGCTGTTATATCTTGGGGCTGATTTGGAACTTGAAGATACATCACCACCCTGGGGAAACCTGTCATGTGGGATTGAAAAAGCGTCCAGATGCTCTATTCTTTCTCTCTCAAACTGATGTAGACCACCAGCCGAAGCAGGGAGTCAGGAGGTATTTTTGTTTCAGTATGTTTCTCCTATATTCTGTAAAAATGCATGACAGATGAGAGGAAATGATGTAATAGGGAACTTAATTTAGGAGGTATCAGTTGAAGTTAGAAGTAAGATTTATTGCCATAAATTCTTTTGAATAATCTGGTGTTGATTAGTTTTTCCCAACTATCTCTGCCAGTTAATAACTATGTTAAACAATTTTCATCTCAAAATAAAAATCTGATATAAAAGATGGGTTTTAAAAGGCTGAGTTGAGGAATTTATGTGACTGGGGAAATGGACTTGTAGATCTTCAAGGAACAAGTGTCAAGAGGTTTCTAGGGCAGGAAAAAAAGACCTATAAATTCCTGAGGCAGCTTTCTCAGGTTTAGAGCAAGGGAAACAGTAACTCGGCAACCCACACAAAAAGCTACACTGAAGGAGTTAAGGCTGTGCTCAGATTCTTTCAGCATAACCTGCATGCCCTTGGGGACCACTGAGAGCATATTCAGAATCTAGATTAGGGGAAAATGTCTCTCCTCTGGGCGCAAAGTTACTTTTGTACTCATCCTAACAACAAATTAAACAATTTAGCAGGAAGCCAGTGTGACCCACCCATTTCTGCAAAGATGACCGGAGGCCAAAGATAATTATTTTCTTTTTTTTTAATTTTTTGAAATTTATTTATTTTATTTCTGGCTGCATTGGGTCTTCATTGCTGTGTGCAGGTTTTCTCTAGTTGTGGCAAGCGGGGGCTACTCTTCGTTGTGGTGCATGGGCCTCTCATTACGGTGGCTTCTCTTGTGGAGCACAGGCTCTAGGTGCCTTGCGGGCTCAGTAGTTGTGACTCATGGGCTCTAGAGCACAGGCTCAGTAGTTGTGGTGCACAGGCTTAGTTGCTCCACGGCATGTGGGATCTTCCTGGACCAGGGCTCGGACCCGTGTCCCCTGCATTGGCAGGAGGATTCTTAACCACTGAGCCACCAGGGAAGCCCCCAGAGATTATGATTTTCATCCCTTATAATTGGAGAAAGGTTTGTCTTGTTTTCCTGTCACCCAGTATTGAGGTTTTCCTCCCGCTTTGGGAGTGGTGCCTCTAGACCCAGAGTGCTTCTCACCAGAAAGCTCCCTCCCAAGTCCCTTCCTTCTGTAATGTTTGTTGACCTTCTGGTTTATACTAAGTACAGTTACTTGTGGAGGTTTGTGAGTACAGAAAGAATCAGTGTCACAGTTTTTCCCTTTGAGGAGAAGGTGTTTAAGAAGGGCTCTGCCTACTTTGGCCTCATTCACTCCTGGACAAACTATTACCGCCGAAGGAGCTGGATGAACATGCGGGATGGGATGGAGTCTGGTCGGTGGGAAGCCTGGCCCTGAGGAGGGAAACCACCTGGGAACCTGCTGGTCTGAGGGCTCCTCTCCCCCATCTTTCACTCCCACACTCCCTGGGCCCCCATGTGCCAGTTTGGGAAGGTGTTGCTCATAGGACGCTGGCTGTCTTTGACTAGAGCTTGACAGGAGCCATTTCCTCTAATGATGAATGGGAAGCTCTTCTCCAGAAAATGCACTGCTTTATGGAAACAATTATTTTCTTGCATATAACTAACCCTGGGCCCCATTTATGGAATAGCAGCTCATTCCTTGCTTTTGTGGGGTGACTTTCCTTATTGTAGCACAGGGGAGGCTCGTGGAAAAGGTGACTGGGGTGGGATTGACTTTTTTCTCTTTTAACATCCATGTCAGGAGGCCAGAGGAGTAGTGAGCAGCAAGCTGAATGGAAGGAACTGCTGAAACCCACCATAATCACCTGAACGCCATCAGCAGAGGAAAGATACTAGGAATCTGGGCTTTCTGTTAGCATCTGTGCTCTTGCTGAGGAGAACACAGGAACGGAAAACAAGGATATTCCTGCAGACTTTCCTTGTATCACTCAACTAATGAGGAAAGTTGGAGTCCTCTCCTTCCCAAGGACTCTCATTTCAGGTAACAGCCGGCAGGCTTTGAGGCAGTATGTTTGCTAAATCTGTGACTCTCTTGGCTCTGAGGCCATGCTGCCTGGTGCAGTCTCCTGGCTAAGAGACCCAGGTGCAACTTGGAGGGCTTGAGAATGTAGGGCAGTCTCTTGAATCTATAAGCAGCCAGAATTTGCCCTGTTTCTCCAGCAGGCCTCAATCTCTTTGTTCCTTAAGACTAGTTGTGGGCATATAACACCTTCTGAACTTCCAAAACATTCTCAACTGCTATACATTGCCCCAGTTTCATTTTGAATCCATTCTAAAGTTCTCAGTGTAAAAGTACCAGTCAAGGGACTTCCCTGGCAGTCCAGTGGTTAGGACTCCCTGCTTCCACTGCTGGGGGCCTGGGCTTGATCCCTGGTCGGGAAACTAAGATCTCACAGTCCATGAAGTGTGGCCAAATAAAAACAGGGGGGAAAAACCCAACTGTCATCCTTATTAAAAAAAAAATTACCAGTCAATATATTTGATTCTAGCACAGACTAGGTGCTCAGGCAGGCTCACATTTTATATACATTCCATCAGTTAATGCCCACTAAAGACCCTTGAAGCAGGTGTTACTCATATTTTGCAGATAAGATTATAAAAATTAAGTCATCTTCCTGAGACCATGTTGCTAAGTAAGCAGTGAAACCAAAATTACCAGTTAAGTGTGATTCCAGAGCTGGAGATTTTAGTCATCAAGGCATGCCACCTCTCACAAATTCCCTTATTCATGTTTTTTTTTTACCAAAATGAGATTAGGAATATGGAAAGGAATTGTTTCAGTTATCCATTGTTATCCATTTGGGGAATAAAAAAACACCCTAAAACCTAGTGGCCTAAAAACACTTTATTATTTCTTCTGACACTGCCAGGTGATCATGAGGCCCTTCTGTTTCACATAGTAGTTGGTTGGCTGGAGGTTCCTAAATGGCCTCACCCCTGTGGCCACTGGGGCTGGTGACTGACTTGGAAGGCACTGGCACTATTGACCCAAGGCCTTACTTCTCTCCTATGTGGGCTGCTCTGCATGGCTACTTGGGCTTCCTCAGAGCTTGACGATGGGGTTCTAAGGAACATTCCAGGAAGACAAGCCCCATTGGGATAACGCCTATCAAGCCCCCACCCTTGGAATATATTTGCTAATGGCTTAGTGGCCAAAGTTCATCTTGTGGCCAAGCCCTGACTCAATGTGGGAGACTCTACAAGAATATAAATCTCAGGGAGGGGGTGTGGTTCATTGGGGGCCACCAAAGTCATAGTCTATCATGGGCATTCTGTGATAATATTTTGTTTGGCTGAGAAGCTTCCTTCCTTTTCTCTCAAGCTAATAGCAAATATCATCAATCAGAATTTTGTATTTTGTTTCCAACCCTTTGAATGTAAGTTTATACCTGAAACTTTAGTGATGTTCAGGCTGTTGTGCTAATCCATAATAGGCTTGTAAACTGTTTCTTTTTTTGATTTTTTAATTTAATTTTATTTATTTTTTATACAGCAGCTTCTTATTAGTCATCCATTTTATACACATCAGTGTATACATGTCAATCCCAATCTCCCAATTCATCCCACCGCCACCCTCACCCCCCCACCGCTTTCCCCCAGGTGTCCATACGTTTCTTCTCTACATCTGTGTCTCAATTTCTGCCCTGAAAACCGGTTCATATGTACCATTTTCCTAGGTTCAACATGTATGCGTTAATATACGATATTTGTTTTTCTCGTTCTGACTTACTTCACACTGTATGACAGTCTCTAGGTCCATCCACATCTCAATAAATGACCCAATTTCATTCCTTTTTATGGCTGAGTAGTATTCCATTGTATATATGTACCACATCCTCTTTATCCATTCATCTGTCGATGGGCATTTAGGTTGCTTCCATGTCCTGGCTATTGTAACTAGTGCGGCAATGAACATTGGGGTGCATGTGTCTTTTTGAATTATGGTTTTCTCTGGGTATATGCCCAGTACTGGGATTGCTGGATCATATGGTAATTTTATTTTTAGTTTTTTAGGAACCTCCATACTGTTCTCCATAGTGGCTATATCAATTTACATTCCCACCAAGAGTGCAAGAGGGTTCCCTTTTCTCGACACCCTCTCCAGCATTTGTTGTTTGTAGATTTTCTGATGATGCCCATTCCAGCTGGTGTGAGGTGATACCTCACTGTAGTTTTGATTTACATTTCTCTAATAGTTAATGAGGTTGAGCAGCTTTTCATGTGCTTCTTGGCCATCTGTATGTCTTCTTTGGAGAAACGTCTATTTAGGTCTTCTGCCTATTTTTGGATTGGGTTGTTTGTTTTTTTAATATTGAGCTGCATGAGCTGTTTATATATTTTGGAGATTAATCCTTTGTCTGTTGATTCATTTGCAAATATTTTCTCCCATTCTCAGGGTTCTCTTTTCATCTTGTTTATGGTTTCCTTTGCTGTGCAAAAGCTTTGAAGTTTCATTAGGTCCCATTTCTTTATTTTTATTTTTATTTCCATTACTCTAGGAGGTGGATCAAAAAAGATCTTGCTGTGATTTATGTCAAAGACTGTTCTTCCTATGTTTTCCTCTAAGAGTTTTATAGTGTCCGGTCTTACATTTAGGTCTCTAATCCATTTTGAGTTTATTTTTGTGTATGGTGTTAAGGAGTGTTCTAATTTCATTCTTTTACATGTAGCTGTCCAGTTTTCCCAGCACCACTTATTGAAGAGACTGTCTTTTCTGCACTGTATATCCTTGCCTCCTTTGTCATAGATTAGTTGACCATCAGTGTGTGGGTTTATCTCTGGGCTTTCTGTCTTGTTCCATTGATCTGTATTTCTGTTTTTGTGCCAGTATCATATTGTCTTGATTACTGTAGCTTTGTAGTATAGTCTGAAGTCAGGGAGTCTGATTCCTCCACCTCCGTTTTTTTCCCTCAAGACTGCTTTGGCTATTCGGGGTCTTTCATGTCTCCATACAAATTTTAAGATTTTTTGTTCTAGTTCTGTAAAAAATGCCATTGGTAATTTGACAGGGATTGCATTGAATCTGTAGATTGCTTTGGGTAGTATAGTCGTTTTCACAATATTGATTCTTCCAATCCAAGAACATGGTATGTCTCTCCGTCTGTTAGTATCATCTTTAATTTCTTTCATCAGTGTCTTATAGTTTTCTGCATACAGGTCTTTTGTCTCCCTAGGTAGATTTATTCCTAGGTATTTTATTCTTTTTGTTACAATGGTAAATGGGAATGTTTCCTTAAATTCTCTTTCAGATTTTTCATCATTAGTGTATAAGAATGCAAGAGATTTTTGTGCATTAATTTTGTATCCTGCAACTTTACCAAATTCATTGATTAGCTCTAGTAGTTTTCTGGTGGCATCTTTAGGATTCTCTATGTGTAGTATCATGCCATCTGCAAACAGTGACAGTTTTACCTCTTCTTTTCCAATTTGTATTCCTTTTATTTATTTTCTTCTCTGATTGCCATGGCTGGGACTTCAAACACTATGTTGAATAATATTGGTGAGAGTGGACATCCTTGTCTTGTTCTTGATCTTAGAAGAAATGCTTTCAGGTGTTCACCATTCAGAATGATGTTTGCTCTGGGTTTGTTGTCTATGGCGTTTATCATGTAGAGGTAGGTTCCCTCTGTGCCCACTTCCCGGAGAGTTTTTTATCATAAATGGGTGTTGAATTTTGTCAAAAGCTTTCTCTGCATCTACTGAGATGATCATATGGTTTTTGTTCTTTGATTTGTTAATATGGTGTATCACATTGATTGTTTTGCATATATTTAAGAATCCTTGCATCCCTGGGATAAATCCCACTTGATCATGGTGTATGATCCTTTTCATGTGTTGTTGGATTCTGTTTGCTAGTGTTTTGTTGAGTATTTTTGCATCTATATTCATCAGTGATATTGGTCTGTAATTTTCTTTTTTTGTAGTATCTTTGTCTGGTTTTGGTATCAGGGTGATGGTGGCCTCATAGAATGTGTTTGGGAGTGTTCCTTCCTCTGCAATTTTTTGCAAGAGTGTGAGAAGGATGGCTGTTAGCTCTTCTCTAAATGTTTCATAGAATTCACCTGTGAAGCCATCTGGTCCTGGACTTTTGTTTGTTGGAAGATTTTTAATCACAGTTTCAATTTCATTACTTGTGATTGGTCTGTTCATATTTTCTATTTCTTCCTGGTTCAGTCTTGGAAGGTTATACCTTTCTCAGAATTTGTCCATTTCTTCCAGGTTGTCCATTTTATTGGCATAGAGTTGCTTGTAGTAGTATCTTAGGATGCTTTGTATTTCAGCGGTGTCTGTTGTAACTTCTCCTTTTTCATTTCTAATTTTATTGATTTGAGTCCTCACTTTTTCTTGATGAGTCTGGCTAATGGTTTATCAATTTTGTTTATCTTTTCAAAGAACCAGCTTTAAGTTTTATTGATTTTTGCTATTGTTTTCTTTGTTTCTATTTCCTTTATTTCTGCTCTGATCTTTATGATTTCTTTCCTTCTGCTAACTTTGGGTTTTGTTTCTTCTTCTTTCTCTAGTTCCTTTAGGTGTAAGGTTAGATTGTTTATTTGAGATTTTTTTGGTTTCTTGAGGTAGGCTTGTATAGCTATAAACTTCCATCTTAGAACTGCTTTTGTTGCATCCCATATGTTTTAGATCATTGTGTTTTCATTGTCATTTGTCTCTACGTAATTTTTGATTTCCTCTTTGATTTCTTCAGTGATCTCTTGGTTATTTAGTAATGTATTGTTTAGCCTCCATGTGTTTGTGTTTTTTACATTTTTTCCCTATGATTCATTTCAAATCTCATAGTGTTGTGGTCAGAAAAGATGTTTGATATGATTTCAATTTTCTTAAATTTACTGAGGCTTGATTTGTGACCCAGGATGTGATCTATCCTGGAGAATGTTCCATGTGCACTTGAGAAGAAAGTGTATTGTGCTGTTTTTGGATGGAATGTCCTATAAATATCAATTAAATCTATCTGGTCTATTGTGTCATTTAAAGCTTCTGTTTCCTTTTTTATTTTCATTTTGGATGATCTGTCCATTTGTGTAAGTGAGGTGTCAAAGTCCCCCACTATTGTGTCACTGTCGATTTCCTCTTTTATAGCTGTTAGCAGTTGCCTTATGTATTGAGGTGCTCCTATGTTGGGTGAATATATATTTATAATTGTTATACCTTCTTTTTGTATTGATCTCTTTATCATTATGTAGTGTCCTTCCTTGTCTCTTGTAACGTTCTTTATTTTAAAGTCTATTTTATCTGATATGAGTATTGCTACTCCAGCTTTCTTTTGATTTCCATTTGCATGGAATATCTTTTTCCATCCCGTGACTTTCAGTCTGTACGTGTCCCTAGGTCTGAAGTGGGTCTCTTGTACACAGCATATAGCTGGGTCTTATTTTTGTATCCATTCAGCAAGCCTGTGTCTTTTGGTTGGAGCATTTAATCCATTCATGTTTAAGGTAATTATCGATATGTATGTTCCTATGACCATTTTCTTAAATGTTTGGGGTTTGTTTTTGTAGGTCTTTTTCTTCTCCTGTGTTCTCTGCTTAGAGAAGTTCCTTTAGCATTTGTTGTAAAGCTGGTTTGGTGGTGCTGAATTCTCTTAGCTTTTCCTTGTTTGTAAAGCTTTTGATTTCTCCATCAAATCTGAATGAGATCCTTGCTGGGTAGAGTAATCTTGGTTGTAGGTTCTTCCCTTTCATCACTTTAAGTATATCATGCCACTCCCTTCTGGGTTATAGAGTTTCTGCTGAGAAATCAGCTGTTAACCTTATGGGAGTTCCCTTATATGTTATTTGTTGTTTTTCCCTTGATGCTTTCAATATTTTTTCTTTGTTTTTAATTTTTACCAATTTGATTACTATGTGTCTCGGCGTGTTTCTCCTTGGGTTTATCCTGTATGGGACTCGCTGTGCTTCCTGGACTTGGGTGGCTATTTCCTTTCCCATGTTAGGGAAGTTTTCGACTATAATCTCTTCAAATGTTTTCTCGGGTCCTTTCTCTCTCTCTTCTCCTTCTGGGACCCCTATAATGAGAATGTTGTTGCGTTTAATGTTGTCCCAGTGTTCTCTTAGGCTGTCTTCAGTTCTTTTCATTCTTTTTTCTTTATTCTGTTCCGCAGCAGTGAATTCCACCATTCTATCTTCCAGGTCACTTATGAGTTCTTCTGCCTCAGTTATTCTGCTCTTGATTCCTTCTAGTGTAGTTTTCATTTCAGTTATTGTATTGTTCTTCTCTGTTTGTTTGTTCTTTAATTCTTCTAGGTCTTTGTTAAACATTTCTTGCATCTTCTCGATCTTTGTCTCCATTCTTTTTCTGAGGTCCTGGATCATCTTCACTATCATTATTCTGAATTATTTTTCTGGAAGGTTACCTATCTCCACTTCATTTAGTTGTTTTTCTGGGGTTTTATCTTGTTCCTTCATCTGGTACATAGCCCTCTGCCTTTTCATCTTGTCCATCTTTCTGTGAATGTGGTTTTTGTTCCCCAGGCTGCAGGATTGTAGTTCTTCTTGCTTCTGCTGTCTGCCCTCTGGTGGATGAGGCTATCTAAGAGGGTTGTGCAAGTTTCCTGATGGGAGCACTGATGGTAGGTAGAGCTGGCTGTTGCTGTGATGGGCAGAGCTCAGTAAAACCTTAATCCGCTTGTCTGCTGTTGGGGCTGCTGGGTTCCCTCCCTGTTGGTTGTTTGGCCTGAGGCGACCCAACATTGGAGCCTACCCTGGCTCTTTGGTGGGGCTAATGGCGGAGTGTAGGAGGGCTCATGCCAAGGAGTACTTCCCAGAACTTCTGCTGCCAGTGTCCTTGTCCTCACGGTGAGACACAGCCACCCCCTACCTCTGCAGGAGACCCTCCAACACTATCAGGTAGTTCTGGTACAGTCTCCCCTGGGGTCACTGCTCCTTCCTCCCGTTGCTGGCCCCCCAGGTTGGGAAGCCTGACATGAGCCTCAGAAACTTCACTCCAGTGGGTGGACTTCTGTGGTATAAGTGTTCTCCAGTTTGTGAGTCACCCACCCAGCAGTTCTTGGATTTGATTTTATTGTGATTGCACCCCTCCTACAGTCTCATTGTGGCTTCTCCTTTGTCTTTGGATGTGGGGTATCTTTTTTGGTGAGTTCCAGTGTCTTCCTGTCGATGATTGTTCAGCAGTTAGTTGTGCTTCTGGAGTTCTCGCAAGAAGGAGTGTGAGCACATCCTTCTACTCTGCCATCTTCTTGGCTTGTTAACTTAGTAGTCCCTGCTTTCTAGATGTTATTGTCTAGTGAGAGAAAGAAGTAAATAGATGCTCACTGCACGTTGAAGTCAGCCAGGCAAGGAGAGTGCGTCCAGATGTCACCGTGCCCCTGGGACTTCTTGCATCTAAGCTCAGATACCTTTGCTCGTTTCACAAGGCGCAAGTCTGTCACATCACCGTCTCCAGGCAAAACGTTTCTTAATGTTCCTCAAACACCAGGCACTTACATTCTCCCTGATGAGAACCTCTTCCCTGCTTCCCTTCAGGCTTGGCGTCTGGCACACACTCAGCCTGGCTGACTCGTGAGGAGCTGGCTCAGGGCTCAACCCTCCCATCGCCCCTGCTGGGTCAGGTGCTTCCACACACCCCAGGCTATCCTCCCTGTGGTGGCTTCCCCACTGCATAGAATGACCCTGTCCCACTCTGGAGAATGACTCTCTAGCAGGCAGGGTCTATAGTTTGTGAACCTTGTTTTTACATTGTGTTTAAAATACACATATCAAAATTTACCATTTTAACCTTTTTGTGTGTGTGGTATGCGGGGCTCTCACTGTTGTGGCCTGTCCCGTTGCGGAGCACAGGCTCCGGGTGCGCAGGCTCAGCGGCCATGGCTCACGGGCCTAGCCGCTCTGCGGCATGTAGGATCCTCCCGGACCGGGGCACAAACCCGTGTCCCCTGCATCGGCAGGCGGACTCTCAACCACTGCGCTACCAGGGAAGCCCCCATTTTGACCTTTTTAAGTGTACAGTTCAGTGGTGTTAAGTACACTGATAGTGTTGTACAACCGTCTCCACTGTCCATTTCTAGGACTTATTCATCAATCCAAACTGACATCCTGTACCCATTACACGGTAACACCCCATCTCCCCTCCCCCAGCCCCCATAACCTCTCTTCTGCATTCTCTATCTAGGAACTGGCCTGTTCTTAGTGGGATCATACATTATTTGTCCTGTTGTCTCTGGCCTATTTCATGTAGCATAATGTTTTCAAGGTTCTTCCTTATTGTAGCGTGTGTCAGAGTTTCCTTCCTGTTTAAGGAGTAATACATTCCATTGCATGGATCATATAGCTTGTGAATCTTTACACTCCCAGGCTTGGCCCAGCCCTTGGCAAGTGTTTCTTGGATGAACAAATAAATGAGTGGTCCATCCCTGAGAGGCGGACATATATGCCCGAGTTAATTGTAGACATTCAAGTGATTGCCCAGGAAAAGACACCAGTTACCAATGGAAACTTTCAATGCAAACATAAATATAAGTAAAACATCAACATAAATAAAAATAAAAATTTTAATTTTCACAGAAGAGAATAATCAACATTTTCCCCCTGAGTGTCATCAGGAGCATAAAAGAACTCCTGTTATTGAAATCCAATCTCAAAATGAAGTCTCTGAGATTTTTCTTTCAATGCCTGGGCTCAAGTCCACCCTGCAGAGGAGAACTCAACAGGAGATGATCCCTCCTCCACCTGCAGCAGCTACCCTAGTCTCCCCTCTCCCATCATGCATGCTCCCTCACCTTGTACAGCCTTGTCCATCCCAGCCCTCAGAGCTGGCAAGGCTGCCACTGGCACGCCCCCAATCATTTCACACGCTTTTCTTCTTACACTCCTCCTTTTCTCTTATGGTTGGATAGTATTCTATTGTATAAATATACCACAATTTCTTTGTTAATTTATTTGTTCATAGTCATTTAAGTTATTTCCATATCATGGCTGTTGTGAGTAATGCTGCCATCAACATGGAGTGCAAGTGTCTCTTCAGTAACCAGTTTCCATTTCCTGTGGGTTTACACCCAGGAGCGGGACTGCTGCATCACATGGTGGTTCTACTTTTCATTTCTGAGGAACTGCCATACTGTTCTCCACAGTGCTGCACCAGTTGACAATCCCACAAACAGTTCACAAAGTTTCCCTTTTCTCCATATTCTCGTTAACATTTGTTATTTTTGTCTTCTTGATGATCAACATTCTAATAGATGTGAGGTGAGACCACATCATGGTTTCAATTTGCATTTCCCTGATGATTAGTGATGTTGAGCACCTTTTCATGTCCCTGTTGGTAATTTGTATCTCTTCTTTGAAAAACTGTCTGTTTAGTTCCTCTGCTCATTTTTTAATCAGATTGTTTTATGAGTTTTATGAGTTCTTTATATGTTCTATATATTAACCCCTATTCTGATATATGGTTTGCAAAATTTTTCTCCCATCCTGTAGGTTGCCTTTTCACTTTGTTGATTGTTTCTTTTACTGTGCAGAAGCTTTTAAGTTTGATGTAGTCCCATCTGTTGATTAGGTTGTTGTTATTTGTGCTTTTGATGTCACATCCAAAATATCATTGACAAGACCAACATTGAGGAGAGTCTTCCCTACGTTTTCTTCTAGGAGTGTTATGGTTTCAGATCTTAGGTTTAATTGTTTGATCCATTTTGAGTTAATTTTCTGAGTTGTGTAAGATAGTAGTCCAATTTCATTTTTCTGCATGTGGTCCTCCAGTTTTCCCAAAACCATTGTTGAAGAGACTGTCCTGTCCCCACTGGAAGTTTCTGCCTTCATTATTAGATTTTAGCTGTATGTGTATGCAGGGGTTTAATTCTGGACTTTCCATTCTGTTCCATTAGTCTATGGGTCTATTTTTATGCCAGTATTATTACTGATTTAATTACTATAGCTTTGTAGTATAGTTTGAAATTAGGAACCATCCTGCTTACGGTTTTGTTCTTCTTTCTCTATTACTTTGGTCATTTGTGATTTTTTTTGTCATTTCATCCAAATTTTAGGATTGTTTTTTCTATTTCTATAAAAATGCCACTGGATCACCCATACCAGGAGCACGTGGCAGGTGCGGCAGCCAGCGACACCTTCCTCTTCTGCCGGGCAGTGGCCTGGGAGCCCTGTGCACCCTGTCTCCACCCCTGTTGCACTGTGTGAACCCAAAGGTAAACTAAACTCTCAAACCCCTCCAAAACAAATTGCCACTGGAATTTGGTAAGGTTTGATTTGACGTTTTAACAAAATTAACGCTTTTAAATAATGAACACAGGATGTCTTTCCATTTATTTGTGTCTTCTTTGATTTCTTTCCAAAAAGTCTTGTAGTTTTGGTTGTACAGATCTTTCACTTTCATGGTTAAATTTATTCCTAGGTATTCTATTGTGTTTGATGCTATTGTGAATCTTTCTGTGAGTTTTCTTTAATTCTTTTTCAGATTTTTGTTAGTTTATAGAAAAGCAACTGATTTCTGGGCATTGATTTTATATCCTTCAAGTTTACCGAATTCATTGATTACATCCAACAGATTTTTAGTTGAGTTGGAATTTTTAATATATAAGATCATAGCATCAGCAAAATAGCAAAAATTTACTTCTTATTTTCCAATTTATATGTCTTTTATTTCTTTGTCTTCCCTGATTGCTGTAGTTAGGACTTCCAGAATTATGTTGAATAAGAGTAGAGAGAGTCAGCACTCTTATCTTGTTCCTGATCTTAGAGGAAAAGCTTTCATTTTTTTCTCCATCGAGTATGATGTTAGCTCTGGGTTTGTTGTATATGTCCTTAATATGTTGAGGTGTGTTCTTTCTATCCCCAGTCTGTTGAGGGTTTTTATCATGAAGCGATGTTGTATTTTATTAAAAGCTTTTACTGCATCTATTGAAATGATCATATAATTTTTATCTTTCACTTTATTAATGTGGGTTATCACATTTTGATTTGCATACGTCAAACACTCCTTGCATCCCAGGGATAAATCCCACTTGGTTATGGTGTATGATCCTTTTAATATGTTCTTGAATTTGGTTTGCTAATATTTTGTTGAGAGTTTTTATATCTACGTTTATCAGGGATATTGGTCTGTAGTTTTCTTCTTTTAAATTAATTAATTTATTTGGTTGTGCCAGGTCTTAGTTGTGGCTTGCTGGCTACTTAGTTTTGGCACGTGAACTCTTTAGTTGTGGCATGTGAACTCTTTAGTTGTGGCATGCATGTGGGATCTAGTTCCCTGACCAGGGATCCCGAACCTGGGCCCCCTGCATTGGGAGTGTGGAGTCTTAACCACTGTGCCACAAGGGAAGTCCCTATAGTTTTCTTTTCTCATGCTCTCCTTATCTGGCTTTGGTATCAGAGCAATGTTTGCATCATAGAAAAAGTTTGGACATGTTTCCTCCTCTTCAAATTTTGGAAGACTTTAAGAAGGATTGGTATTAATTTTTCCTTAAACATTTGATAGAATTCACCAGTGAAGCCATCTGGTCCTGAAGTTTTCTGTGTTGAGAGGTTTTAGATTACTGATTCAATCACCTTCCCCATTATTTGTCTGTCAGACTTGGTATTTTTTTCCTGGTTCAGTCTTGGTAGGTTGTATGATCCTAGGTAATTACCCATTTCTTGTAGGTCATTTTTTGTTGGCATAAATTTTTTCATAGTAGTTTCTCATGATCTTATGTACTTCTGTATTAACAGTTTAATGTCTCCTCTTTCATTTCGAACTTTGTCTTTTCTCTTTTTTCTTAGTTAATGTAGCTAAAGCTTTCTCAATTTTGTTTATTTTTTATAAAAGATCCCTTCTATTGTTTTCTCCTCTCTATTTTCATTATTTCCACTCTGGGCTTTATTTCCTTCCTTCTGCTAACTTTGAATTTACTTTGTTCTACTTTTTCTAGTTCCTTGAGGTGTAAAGTTAGGTTGTGTATTTTCTTTTCTTTATTTATTTTTAATAAATTTATTTATTTATTTTTGGCTGCATTGGGTCTTCATTGCTGCGTGCAGGCTTTCTGTAGTGGCGGCGAGTGGGGGCTACTCTTCGTTGCAATGTGTGGGCTTCTCATTGCGGTGGCTTCTCTTGTTGCAGAGCGTGGGCTCTAGGCATGCGGGCTTCAGTAGTTGTGGCACGTGGGCTCAGTAGCTGTGGCTCGTGGGCTCTAGAGCAGAGCGCAGGCTCAGTAGTTGTGGCACACGGGCTTAGTTGCTCCGCGGCATGTGGGAATCTTCCAAGACCAGGGATCGAACCAGTGTTCCCTGCATTGGCAGGCAGATTCTTAACCACTGTGCCACCAGGGAAGCCCCAGGTTGTGTATTTTAGGCTTTTCTAATGTTAATTTATGAATTTATCTCTATAAACCTCCCTCTGTGGACTGCTAGGGGTTTTGGTAAGTTGTGTTCCTATTTTCATTTGTTTTGAGACTTTCTTTGATTTCTTCTTTGACCCATTGATTTTTCATGAATGTTTTGTTTAGTTTCCTTTATTTGTGGATTTTCCAGCTTTCCTCCTTGTTGTTGATTCTAGTTTAAATTATTGTGGTTTGAAAGGATACCTGGTATGATTTCAATCTTCCTAAACTTGCTAAGAGTTGTTTTATGTCCTATCGTATGATCAATCCTTAGAAATGTGCAGTGTGCACTTAAGAAGAATGTATATTCTGCTGCTGTTGGATGGAATGTCCTATAGGTGCCTGGTAGATCCATTTGGTCTAATGTATGGTTTAAGTTCATCATTTCTTGCTGATTTTTGGTCTGGATGATCTATCAATTGTTGAAAGTGGGATGCTGAAATACCCTACTATTAATCTTTCTATGTCTCCCTTCATATCTGTTAGTATTTACTTAATATATTTAGGTGTTCCAGTGTTGGGTGTGTATATATTTATTATTATATCTTTTTGATGGGTTGACCACTTTATCATTTTCTTTTTTTAATAAATTTATTTATTTTTGGCTGCATTAGGTCTTAGTTGCCATGCTCAGGCTTTCTTTTTAGTTGCAGTGGGCAGGGGCTACTCTTCGTTGTGGTGGGCAGGCCTCTCATTAAGGTGGCTTCTCTTGTTGCGGATCACAGGCTCTAGGTGTGCGGGCTTCAGTAGTTGTGGTACATGGGCTCAGTAGTTGTGCCTCGTGGGCTCTAGAGCGAAGGCTCAGTTGTTGTGGCACATGGGCTTAGTTGCCCCACGGCATGTGGGATCTTCCCAGACCAGGGCTCGAACCCATGTCCCCTGCATTGGCAGATGGATTCTTAACCACTGCGCCACCAGGGAAGCCCACTTTATCATTTTATAATCACCTTCTTTGTCTCTTGTTACTATTTTTGGCTTAAAGTCTATTTTGTCAGATATAAGTATAGTTTTTCCCACTTTGTATTGGTTTCCAGTTGCATGGAATATAGCTTTCTGTCCTTTCACTTTGATTCTATTTTGTCCTTAAATCTGAAATGGGTCTTTCTTACAGTTGGGTGTCATTATTTTAAATTCATTCAGCCACTCTGTGACTTTTAATGGTGAAATCAATCCACTTACATTTAGAGTAATTATTGATATGTAGGGATTTACTAATGCCAATTTATGAGTTGCTTTCTTGTTGTTTTGTATTTCCATAGTTTCTTTCCCTGTCTTTCTCAGCCTACTTCATAAATTGCTTAATTTCCCTGGTGGTATGCTCTGTTTCCCCTTTCTTTGCCTTTTGTGGATCTACTCTAGGTTTTTGCTTTGTGGTTATTTTGTGAATTATATAAAACATCTAATAGGTAAAATAGTCCATTTTAACCCAGAATTGCCAAAGCAATCCTAAGGAAAAAGAACAAAGCTGGAGGCATAAACTGCCCAGACTTCAGACTATACTACAAAGCTACATTTATCAAAATGGCATGTCATTGGCATAAAAACAGACATATAGATCAATGGAACAGAATAGAGAGCCCAGAAATAAACCCACACTCCTACAGTCAATTAATCTTTGACAAAGGAGACAAGAATATAAAATGGAGAAAAGACAGTCTCTTCAGCAAGTGGAGTTGAGAAAGCTGGACAGCCACATGCAAATCAATGAAGTTAGAACACTCCCTCACACCATACACATAAATAAACTCAAAATGGCTTAAAGACTTAAGTATAAGACATGACACCATAAAACTCTTAGAAGGGAACATAGGCAAAACATTCTCTGACATAAATTGTAGCAATGTTTTCTTAGGCCAGTCTACCAAGGCAATAGAAATAAAAGCAAAAATAAAAAAATGGGATCTAATCAAACTTAAAAGCTTTTGCACAGCAAAGGAAACCATTAACAGAAAGAAAAGACAGGGGCTTCCCTGGTGGTGCAGTGGTTGAGAGTCCGCCTGCCAACACAGGGGACTCGGGTTCGTGCCCTGGTCCGGGCAGATCCCACATGCCGCGGAGCAGTTGGGCCCGTGAGCCATGGCCGCTGAGCCTGCGCGTCCAGAGCCTGTGCTCCGCAATGGGAGAGGCCACAACAGTGAGAGGCCCACGTACCGAAAAAAAAAAAAAAAAAAGAAAGAAAAGACAATATACAGACTGGGAGAAAATGTTTGCAAATGATGCAACCGACAAGGGATTAATTTCCAAAATATACAAATAGCTCCTACAATTCAATAACAAAAAACCAAATAACCCAATTGAAAAATGGGCAGAAGACATAAATAGACAGTTCTCCAAAGAAGACATACATATGGCCAATAGGCACATGAAAATATGCTCAACATATAATAACCTATAATGGAAAAGAATCTGAAAAAGAGTATCTATCTATAGGTTTGTAATGTTGTCAGCTACTTTTTTTTTTTTTTTTTTTTTTGGCCGTGCCATGTGGCTTGTGGAATCTTAGTTCCTTGACTAAGGATGAAACCCGGGACCACAGCAGTGAAAGCACCGAGTCCTAACCACTGGACTGCCAGGGAATTCCCTCAGCTACTATTTCTTTAAACAAACTATCTGCCCCTTCTTCCTCTCTTCTTCTGGAATCCCAGTTATTTGGATATTTGCCTTTCTGAAAGAAACCAATGGCTCTCTCAGGCTTTCTTCACTCTTAGGAAATCTTAGTTCCACTCCTCTTCTAACTGTATTCTTCCTACAGTTGTATCCTCCAGGTCACCCATTCTTCCACCTGGTCTGCCTTGCTGCACATGCCGTCCATTGCATTCTTCATCTCATTCATTCATTGAGTCCTTCAGTCCACAATATTTTTATAATTTCAAAATATTTGGTAAGGAAATCCTTCTTTTCCTTACATTTATATTTATTACCGGGTTTATTGAATTGCCTTTTTGAGTTTTCTTGTAGCTTGTTGAATTTCTTCTTAATAGGTATTTTGAATTCTTTATCAGTTAGATCATAATATTCCATGCCTTTGTGTTCGGTTGCTGGAAAATTTTCTCTTTGCGATAACATATTTCCCTGGGTTTTCGTACTGTTTGAATATATGCAACTGTGCGTTCACATTTGAAGTAGCAGACACCCTTCTTAATTAAGGATTTATGTTTACTTTGGTTCTTACAATGGACCAAGTGGGCTGTTAGAAACATTTATTTTGTATTCCAGAAGGTGTCACTGTAAGTCACGTTCGTGGTTTCTCTCTTGCCCACTGATTGCAGCCTGTTTTCTGAGCAAGCTCCGTGTCTCCTGGATGCGTCTCTTCGGAGGCACTGGGAGTGCACACACAAGCTGGCAGCAGAGTCGGGGGAGGCATGGGGTTAGCACTGAGGCTTTGGGGACGTCTGCAGCCCGGGTAGGAGACTCTGGTGTGGGGTAATCCAAGCCTAGTGGGCAGATCCGATGCTGACTTCTGAAGCAGACAGCAGGAACCTGCTCCTATAATGTTCTAACATTCCTATCTGCGTTCTTTCCTTCCTCTTTCCACCCCCCAGTCATGGAGGTCCCTCCTCGGAGACCCGGGTGCTGCTGGAGACAAACAGGTTTCTCCAGCCGTGACCTGTACAGCTGGGTAGCTGGGAAGTTACCACTTTCCACCTTCTCCTCGGGAGAGGTCACAGCTCCTGCCACCCAGGCAGCACTGTCCTGGGAAGGGGGTCGTTCTGGCATAGTCCTCCCTCTCCTGGTGTCCCCATCTGTCTGTCCCATGCCAGTGGCCTGCTGGACTCTCTCTCCAGGCAGGCTGGGTTTGTACAAACTCTCTTGCCTTTGAGTATCTGCCCAGGTCAGAACTCTCCAGTGAGGGAAGGTACTCTGACTCTTTGGATCCACAGCCCTTACCAAGGTCTTGTTTGTTTATTTGTGGATATATATTTGGATAGCCCTCTGAGTCCCTTGGCCTAGGGTGCTAAGCACTTTTGTTCCTGTATGTCTATCTAATTAGTTGTTTACAAAGGGAGGTGGGGAGACAGGAGGAGTGACTTCCGCTGCTATGAGCAGACGTCGCTGCCTAGAAATCTATACATTCACATTTATGTATACTTCAACACAAAATCAAGTATAGTTCTGAGCTGCTCATTTTCAGAGAATGACAAAGCCCCAAACTCACAGCTCTTTTCCCCCTTCCTTGAGTTATAAACCTGAAAACCCCAAAGGATGATGCAGGAGAGAATGACATTCTTGGGTGTGATTTGGTTGCTGTCAAATCCCTGTTCCAACACTTACTA
The DNA here is from genome assembly GCF_964165515.1 of Mesoplodon bidens. Classification (NCBI taxonomy): domain Eukaryota; kingdom Metazoa; phylum Chordata; class Mammalia; order Artiodactyla; family Ziphiidae; genus Mesoplodon; species Mesoplodon bidens. The sequence goes on along the minus strand of NC_138176.1, from coordinate 107,846,632 downwards.
AAGAGTAACCTTAGAAAAATTATATCACCTCTTTTTTTTTTTTTTTCTTTTGCAGTACACGGGCCTCTCACTGTTGTGGCCTCTCCCGTTGCGGAGCACAGGCTCCCGACGCGCAGGCTCAGCGGCCATGGCTCACGGGCCCAGCCGCTCTGCAGCATGTGGGATCTTCCCGGACCGGGGCACGAACCCGTGTCCCCTGCATCAGCAGGCGGACTCTCAACCACTGCACCACCAGGGAAACCCTATATCACCTCTTTAAGTCTTGGTTTACTCATCTGAAAAATGGAGCTGATAATAATGATTCTCACTTAGGAGAGAGTAAATGTTCATCATTATAATGATCATCTGAATCATCATCATCATTGCATCATTTTTCCCCCACCTTGGGCTGCACCACGTGGCTTGCAGGATCTCAGTTCTCTGACCAGGGATTGAACCTGGGCTACAGCAGTGAAAGCATGGAGTCCTAACCACTAGGCAACCGGGAACTCCCTGCATCTTTTTAAAGAGTTACACAGAATTCCATCATGTAGACATAAAGTTGTTACTGAACAACCGTGTGCCTGACGCACAGTGAAGTGAACGTCTCGGAGTTTGGAGCAGAGAAAGGTTTATTGCAGGGCCAAGAAAGGAGCTGGTGGCTTATGCCCCCAAAACCCCAAGCTCCTTGAAGGGTTTCAGCAAAGCACATTTAAAGGCAAGGTGAGGGAGGGGCATGGTTGGTTGTTGCAGATTTCTTGGTGTTGTAATCCTTTGTTCTTGCAGCTGTCCACGTGGGTCAGGTCACAATATTCCTGTAAACCTCTAACAAGACAAATACTATTCTCTGTTCTGCAACTTTTTATCTGTATATGAATGGAAAAGAGTTATGCCCTTAAAGGTCAGAGCCTTGAGAAGGGGTTATCCTATGTATTGCAGGCTATAGGCAACATTCTTTTATAAAAGGTGCAGAGCCAGCATGACTAAGCACAGGGAAAGGAACAGATCTAATATGGAGTCAGATTTGTTCTTTCCCATTACAAAGTTATATATCTATTCAATGCTCTATAAAGTTGCATTTAAATGCAGTGCTCAAACTATTTTGCCAGCACGTAAGAGGATGTTAAGATGAAAATTTTCACTGAGAGACTATCTCTCTATCTATCTATCTATCTATGTATCTGTCTCTCTGTCTGTCTCTCTGTCTGTCTGTCTGTCTATCCATCCATCCATCCATCCATCTTATCTACCTATCATTTATCAAATACCATAGTGAACTGACCATCCTAGGTGTATGAATTAGCTACTGTTGCATAACAAATTACCCCCAAATTGAGTGGTTTACAATACGAGCATTGGGCTTCTCTGGTGGCGCAGTGGTTAAGAATCTGCCTGCCAATGAAGGGGACATGGGTTCAAGCCCTGGGATGGGAAGATTCCACATGCCTTGGAGCAACTGAGCCTGTGGACCACCCTACTGAGCCTGCGCTCTAGAGCCCATGAGCCACAACTACTAAAGCCTATGTGCCTAGAGCCTGTGCTCTGCAATGAGAAGCCTCCACAATGAGAATCCTGTGACTGCAATGAAGAGTAGCCCCCTCTCACCGCAACTAGAGAAAGCCCGCACACAGCAACAAAGACCCAACGCACACAAAAATAAATAAATTTATATAAAAAGAAAAATGAGCATTTATTATCTAACACATTTCTTGGGACAGAAATCTAGGTGTGGCTTAGGTGGGCCCTTTGGCTAGGGGTCACTCACAGGCTTCAGTATCTAGCGGCTCACCTGGGGATAGGGTTTCCTTTAAGCTCATTCATGGGGCCACCAGCAAGATCTAGGTCCCCTCAGGCTGTTAGACTGAAGGCCTAGCTCCTCACTGGCTGTGGTGGGAAATCACCTTCTGTTCCTTGGCTCACGGTCTCTCCTTAGGGCACCTGGCTTCCCCTGAGTGAGCAAGAAGGGACAGAAAGAGAACAAAGTGTGTGAGGCGAATGTCACACTGTTTCATAGGTTGATTTCAGAAGTAACATCCACTGCTTTTGCTGTGTTCTATTTGTTAGAAATAAGTCACTGGGTCCAACCCACGCCATAGGGGAGGGAGTCACACAAGTGTGTGAAGACGAGGAGGTGGGGATCACTGGGAGCCAACCTAGAAGCTGCTTCTCACGCTCGGAACTTGCAAAAATGAAGCAACTCAAAACTACTCTCACGATTGTTAAATCCATCATCGTCATTGAAGGAGTAAGAGGATCAGATTCCATCAATTGCTGAGTGTGCCAGATCTCTTTATGCTTTCGTACTTGTTTATTTTCTGTAGTAGAGCTGTCAATTTTTGCCTTATATATTTTGAATGTAAGTAACTAGGTAAATCTGGAATTGTTTTATCTTTCATTAGAGCTCAGTCTGCTGTCATTATGAAGTAACTCATTTTTTCTAGCATTCTTTTTGCTTTAACAGATATTTTGCTATATTTAAACTAAATAACCAACAAGGACCTACTGTAAAAACAATATTTAAAATTAAAAATTTTAAAAACAAAACAAGAAAACAGATATTTTAATATGGCTTAACTAGCTTTTGTTTAGTTAGTGTTTGCACAGTATATATTTTCTACCTTTTTAATTTCAACTTTTCAGTTTTAGGGTGTTTCTTTGTAAACAGCATATTATGTATATCTAGGTCTATATGTTTTTAATGCAGCCTGAGCCTGAAAATCTTTGTTTTCACACAAGCATTTAACTCACTTTATTTTATTTATTTTAAAAAATTTATTTATTTTTGGCTGCAGTGGGTCTTCGTTGCTGTGCGCAGGCTTTCTCTAGTTGAGGCGAAGGGGGGCTACTCTTCGTTGTGGTGCGTGGGCTTCTTATTGCAGTGGCTTCTCTTGTTGTGGATCATGGGCTCTAGAGCACAGGCTTCAGTAGTTGTGGCTCACGAGCTCTAGAGCCTAGGCTCAGTAGTTGTGGTGCACGGGCTTAGTTGCTCTACGGCATGTGGGATCTTCCCAGACCAGGGCTTGAACCCATGTCCCCTGCATTTGCAGGTGGATTCTTAGCCACTGCGCCACCAGGGAAGTCCATAGCTCACTTTAATTTAATGTGTTTATTAATACTTTATGATTTTTTTATACATTTATTTATTTATTTATTTTTGGCTGCATTGGGTCTTTGTTGCTGCAAGCAGGCTTTCTCTAGTTGTGGTTAGTGGGGACAACTCTTTGTTGTGGTGCCCAGGCTTCTCATTACAGCGGCTTCTCTTGTTGTGGAGCACAGGCTCTAGGTGCACAGGCTTCAGTAGTTGTGATGCTTGGGCTTCAGTAGTTGTGGCTCACGGGCTGTAGAGCACAGGCTCAGTAGTTGTAGCGCACGGGATTAGTTGCTCCGTGGCAGGTGGGATCTTCCTGGACCAGTGCTTGAACCTGTGTCCCCTGCATTGGCAGGCAAATTCTTCACCACTGCACCACCAGGGAAGCCCAATACTTTATTAATACTTGAGTATTTTTTAATAATTTACTGTATCTACTACTATGTATTTATTATTTGTTCTGCTAGTCTGTGTTCCTTTTTTGTTCCTTTCTTGCTTATTTTGGATCAATTAAATATATTTCCGTTTTCTCCCTATGTTATATTAGAGAATATATACTCTTAAAAATTAAGATAGAATTCAAATACCATAAAATCCACAATTTAAAAACGTACAGTTCAATGATTTTTAGTATATTCACAAGGTTATGTAACCATCACAATTATCGAATTCCAGAACATTTTCATCACTCCAAAATAAGACCCTATACCAGTTAGCATTCATTCCCCATCCTCCCCCACCCAGTTCCTAGCAACCACTAATCTATTTAAAAAGTAGATTCATGTGGGTTTGCCTATTCTGGACATCAATATATAAATGTATAGAACCATACAATATGTTGCCCTTTGTGTCTGGCTTCTTTTGCTTAGCATCGTATTTTCAAAGTTTATCCACATTGTAGCATGTATTAATACTTCATTCCTTTTTATTTCCATATAACATTTCCTTGTTAGGCTATACCTTATTTTGTTTATTCATTCCTTAGCTGATGGTCATGTGGAAGATTTCCGCTTTATGTCTCTTACGAATAGTTCTGCTATAAACACTCACGTTCAATTATTTGTTTATCTGTTTTGAGTTCTCTTGGGTATATAATTAGGTGTTGGATTGCAGCATTATAAGGAAATCCCACATTTAACTTTGTGAGGAACTGTCAAGCTATTTTCTACAATGGCTGCACCAATTTATATTCCTATCAGCAATGTAGGGAGATTCCAATTTTTCCACATTATCATGAACATTTCTTATTTTCCATTTTTTCTTATTATAGCCATCCTTCTGGTATGAAGTGGTAGCTCATTTGGTTTGATTTGCATTTCCCTAATGATTAATGATGCTGAGCATCTTTTCATATAAATTGGCCATTTGTTTATCTTCTTTGGAGAAATGTCTATTCAGATCCTTTGCCTATTTTAAATTAGTTGTCTTTTTATTGTTGAGTTGAAGAGTTTTTTATATTTTCTGGACACTAGTCCCTTATCACACATGTAATTTCCAAATATTTTTTTCCATTCTGTATGTTCTCTTTTCGTTTACTTGGTAGTGTTCTTTGAAACACAGAGACTTTTAAAATTTTGATAAAGTCCAATTTATATATTTTTCTTTGGTTGTGTATGCTTTTAGTGTACTATCTAATAAATCGTTACCTAATCTAAGATCATGAAGATTACACCAACGTTTTCTTCTAAGAGCTTTATAGTTTTATTTATTATATTTAAGTTTTTGATCAATTTTAAGTTAATTTTTGTGTATGGTGTGAGGTAAGGTCAAACTTTAATCCTTTCATGTGGATATCCATTTGTGCCAGCATCATTTGTTGAAAAGACTGTTTTCCCCCATTGAATGTCTTGGCATCTTTGTTTAAAATCAGTTGATTATACATGTAGTGCTTTATTTCTGGACTTATATTCCAGTTATATTCCATTTATCTATATGTCTACCCTTATTGCCAGTGCCACACTTGATTAACGTCACTTTGTAATAACTTATTTTATTTTTTTTAATTTATTTATTTTTACTACTTATTTATTTGGCTGCACTGGGTATTAGTTGCGGCACGCAGGATCTTCGTTGCGGCATGCGGGATCTTTAGTTGCAGCATACGAACTCTTAGTTGTGGCAAGTGGGATCTAGTTCCCTGACCAGGGATCGAACCTGGGCGCCCTGCACTGGGAGCACAGAGTCTTAGTCACTGGACCACAAGGGAAGTCGCTGTAATAAGTTTTGAAATTGGGAGGTGTGAGCCTTACAGCTTTGTTCTTTACTTTCAAGATTGTTTTGGACATTCTGGGCCCTTTGCCTTTCTGTATGCATTTTTGATCAGCTTATCCATTTTGCCAGTATAACAATGTTAAGTCTTTCAATCTGTAAATGCCTTTTCTTTTTTAAATTAATTCATTTATTCATTTATTTATTTATTTTTGGCTGAGTTGGATCTTTGTTGCTGCACGAGGGCTTTCATTAGTTGCGGCGAATGGGGGGTACTCTTCATTGTGGTGCTCAGTCTTCTCATTGTGGTGGCTCCTCTTGATGCGGAGCATGGGCTCTAGGCACGTGGGCTTCAGTAGTCATGGCTCGCAGACTCTAGAGCACAGGCTCAATAGTTGTGGCGCTGCTTCACGGCATGTGGGATCTTCCTGGACCAGGGCTCGAACCCGTGTCCCCTGAATTGGCAGGCTGATTCTTAACCACTGCACCACCAGGGAAGCCCATGTAAATGCCTTTTCAACTGTCCCTGGTGGTCTAGTGTTTAGGATTCGGCACTCTCATAAATGTCTTTTCATTTATTTAGGTCTTTAATTTCTTTCACTAATGTTTTGTAGTTTTGGGTGTACAAGTATTACACTTCTTTGGTTAAATTTATTCCTCAGTGTTTTATTCTTTTTTGATTCTGTTGTAAAGGAAACTGTTTTCTTAATTTCATTCTCGGATTGTTTATTGCTAATGTATAGAAATGCAACTGATTTTTGTATGTTTACCTTGTATCCTGTAAGCTTGCTGAGCTCATTTATTAGTTCTAATAGTTTTTTGTGGATTCTTTAGTTTATTATATATAAAATTATGTCATCAGCAAATACATTGTTTCACTTATTCTTCTAAAATCTGGATGTTCTTTATTTCTTTTTCTTGTCTAATTGCCCTGGCTAGAACCTTTAGTACAATGTTGAATAGAAGTAGCAAGAGCAAACATCTTTTTCTGGTTGCTGATTTTATGGTGAAAGCTTTCAATCTTACTATTAACTATGATGTTGGCTGTAGATATCAGGTTGAGGAAATTCCCTTCTATTTCTAGTTTGTTGAGTGTTTTTTTTTTTGTGAATGGCTGTTGGATTTTGTCAAATGCCTGTCCTGCATTTACTGAGATGATCATGCGGTTTTATCCTTTATCAATATGATGTATTACATTGAGTGATTTTTGTATGTTGAACCAACCTTGCATTCCTGGGAAAAATCCCATTTGAAGATGGCATGTAATAATTTTTATATGGTGCCATGTTATTTTGTTGAGAATTTTTGCATCTGTATTGTTACGGGATATTGGTCTATAGTTTCCTTGTCATGTCTTTATCTGATTTTGGTGTTAGGATAATACTGGCCTCATAGAATAATTTAGAAAGTGCTGCCCCATATTTTATTTTCTGGAAGAGTTTATGAATTATTGGTATTGATCTTTTTAAACCATTTGATAGATTTTTTCTTCCTTTTTAAAAAAACATTTATTTGGCTGTGCTGGGTCTTAGTTGTGGCACATGGTATCTTTGTTGCCTCATGCGGGATCTTTAGTTGTGGCATGCGGGGTCTTTTAGTTGCAGCATGTGGGATCTTTTAGTTGGAGCATGTGGGATCTTTCAGTTGTGACATGCAGGATCTTTAGTTGTGGCATGTGAACTCTTAGTTGTAGCACGTGGGGTCTAGTTCCCTGACCAGGGATCGAACCTGGGCCCCCTGCATTGAGAGCATGGAGTCTTAGCCACTGGACCACCAGGGAAGTCCCTCTTCCAATATTACTGCGATATAACTGATATACAGCACTATGTAAGTTTCAGGTGTACAGCATACTGATTTGACTTACAAGTATCATGAAATGATTATCTGTATCAGTTCATACAGATACAAAATTAAAGAAACAGAAAAAAAAAATTTCCCTTGGGGTGTGTGGGCTTCTCATTGTGGTAGCTTCTCTTGTTGTGGAGCATGGGCTCTAGGTGTGTGGGCCTCAGTAGTTGTAGAATGCGGGCTCAGTAATTGAGGCATGTGGGCCCTAGAGTGCACAGGCTTCAGTAGTTGAGGCACATAGGCTCAGAAGTTGAGGCACGTGGGCTCTAGGGTGCGCAGGCTTCAGTAGTTGTGGCTTGTGGGATCTAGAGTGAAGGCTCAGTAGTTGTGGTGCATGGGTTTAGTTGCTCCATGGCATGTGGGGTCTTCCCAGACCAGGGATCAGACGTGTCCCCTGCGTTGGCAGGCAGATTGTTAACCACAGCACCACCAGGGAAGTCCCTAGATCTTCTGACCATTTTTTTGGTTTGTTTGTTTTTGTTTCTTAAATAAATTTGTTTATTTATTTTTGGCTGAGTTGAGTCTTTGTAGCTGCGTGTGGGCTTTCTCTAGTTGTGGAGAGCAGGGGCTACTCTTCATTGCGGTGTGTGGGCTTCTCATTGCAGTGACTTCTCTTGTTGCGGAGCACAGGATCTAGGCATGCGGGCTTCAGTAGTTGAGGCTCACAGGCTTAGTTGCTCTGTGGCATGTGGGATCTTCCCAGACCAGGGCTCGAACCCGTGTCCCCTGCATTGGCAGGTGGGTTCTTAACTGCTGCTCCACCAGGGAAGCCCTTCTGACTGTTTTCTAATCCAATATTTTTTCGAGTTTTATGAGTTCCTTATCTATTTTGGATATTAACCCCTTATTGTATGTATCATTTGCCTATGTCTTCTCCCATTCAGTAGGTTGCCTTTTCATTTTGTTGATGGCTTTCTTCACTCTGTAGAAATTTTTTAGTTTGATGTAGTCTCATTTTTTAATTTTTACTTTTGTTGCCCTTGTTTTTGCAGTCACACGCAAAAAAAGCATTGCCAAGGCCAGTGTCAAGGAGTTTACTGCCTATGTTTTCTTCTAGGAATTTTATAATTTTAGGCCTCTCATTTAAGTCTTTAATCAACTATGAGGCAGTTTTTGTGTATGGTGTATGATAGGGATCCAGTTTCATTCTTTTGCTTGTGGCTGTCCAGTTTTCCCAACACCATTTCTTGACAGACTATCCTTGCCCCATTGTATGTTCTTGCCTTCTTTATCATAAATTAATTGATTATATGCATGAGTTTATTTCTGGGCTCATTATTTTATTCCATTGATCTTTGTGTCTGTTTTCATGGCAATACCATATTGTTTTGATTACTATAGCTTTGTGATATACTTTAAAATCAGGGTATGTGGTGCCTCCATCTTTCTTCTTTCTCCAGATTGCATTGGCTATTTCAGATCTTTTGTGGCTCCATACAAATTTTAGGATTGTTTGTTCTATTACTGTGAAAAATGTAATGGAATTTTGATAGGGATTGCATTGAATTTGTAGAGTGCTTTCAGTTAACATTTAAACACTTAAAATATATTAATTCTTCTAGCCCATTCTATTTTTTTAACATCTTTATTGACATATAATTGCTTTACAATCTTATGTTAGTTTCTGCTGTATAACAAAGTGAATCAGCTATACGGATACATATGTCCCCATATCTCCTCCCTGTTGCATCTCCCTCCCACCCTCCCTATCCCACCTCTCTAGGTGGTCACAAAGAACGGAGCTGATCTCCCTGTGCTATGTGGCTGTTTCCCACTAGCTGTCTATTTTAGATTTGGTAGTGTATATATGTCCACGCCACTCTCTCACTTCATCCCAGCTTACCCTTCCCCCACCCCATGTCCTCAAGTCCATTCTCTACGTCTGCATCTTTATTCCTGTCCTGCCCCAGGTTCGTCAGAACCTTTTTTTTTTTTTTAGATTCCATATGTATATGTTAGCATACGTTTTTTTTTCTGACTTACTTCACTCTGTATGACAGTCTCTAGGTCCATCCACCTCACTAGAGATGACTCAGTTTCTTTTCTTTTTATGGCTGAGTAATATTCCATGTATATATGTGCCACATCTTCTTTATCCATTCATCTGTCACTGAACATTTAGGTTGCTTCCATGTCCTGGCTATTGTAAATAGTGTTGCAATGAACATAGTGGTACATGACTCTTTTAGAATTATGGTTTTCTCAGGGTATATGCTCAGTAGTTGGATTGCTGGGTCGTATGGTAGTTGTATTTTTAGTTTTTAAAGGAACCTCCATACTGTTCTTCTTGGTGGCTCTATCAATTTACATTCCCACCAACAGTGCAAGAGGTAACCCTTTTCTCCACACCCTCTCCAGAATTCATTGTTTGTAGATTTTTTGATGATAGCCATTCTGACTGGTGTGAGGTGATACCCCACTGTAGTTTTGATTTGCATTTCTCTAATGATTAGTGATGTTGAGCATCCTTTCATGTGTTTGTTGGAAATCTGTATATCTTCTCTGGAGAAATGTCTATTTAGGCCTTCTGCCCATTTTTGGATTTGTTTGTTTGTTTTTTTGATATTGAGCTTCATGAGCTGCTTGTATATTTTGGAGATTAATCCTTTGTCAGTTGCTTCATTTGCAAATATTCTCTCCCATTCTGAGGGTTGTCTTTTCATCTTGTTTATGGTTTCCTTGGCAGTGCAAAACTTTTATGTTTAATTAGGTCCAATTTGTTTGTATTTCCGTTTCTCTAGGAGGTTGAACAAAAAGCCTCTTGCTGTGATTTATGTCATAGACTGTTCCACCTCTGTTTTCCTCTAAGAGTTTTATAGTGTCTAGCCTTACATTTAGGTCTTTAATCCATTTAGAGTTTATTTTTGTGTATGGTGTTAGGGAGTGTTCTAATTTCATTCTTGTACATGTAGCTGTCTAGTTTTTCCAGCAGCACTTAACTGAAGAGGTTGTCTTTTCTCCATTGTATATTCTTGCCTCCTTTATCAAACATAAGGTGACCATATGTGCGTGGGTTTATCTCTGGGATTTCTATGCTGTACCATTGATCTGTATTTCTGTTTTTGTGCTGGTACCATACTGTCTTGATTACTGTAGCTTTGTAGTGTGGTCTGAAGTCAGGGAGCCTGATTCCTCCAGCTCTGTTTTTCTTTCCCAAGATTGCTTTGGCTATTCAGGGTCTTTTGTGTTCCATACAAATTGTAAAAATTTGCTCTAATTCTGTGAATAATGCCATTGATACTTTAATAGGGATTGCATTGAAACTGTAGATTGCTTTGGGTAAGATAGTCATTTTCACAATATTGATTCCTCCAATACAAGAACATGGTATATTTCTCCATCTGTTTATGTCATCTTTGATTTCTTTCATCAGTGTTTTATTATTTTCTGAGTACAAGACTTTCACTGCCTTAGGTAGGTTTATTCCTAGGTATTTTATTCTTTTTTTGTGTGATGGTAAATGGGATTGTTTCCTTACTTTCTCCTTCTGATTTTTGTTGTTAGTGTATAGGAAGGCCAGAGATTTCTGTGCATTAATTTTGTGTCCTGCAACCTTGCCAAATTCATTGATTTGTTCTAGTAGTTTTCTGGTGGCATCTTTAGGATTTTCTATATATAGTATCATGTCAACTGCAAACAGTGACAGTTTGACTTCTTCCTTTCCAATTTGTATTCCTTTTATATCTTTTTCCTCTCTGATTGCCATCGCTAGGACTTCCAAAACTGTGTTGAAGAAGAGTGGTGAGAGTGAACTTACTTGTCTTGTTCCTGACCTTAGTGGAAATGCTTTCAGTTTTTCACCATTGAGTATGATGTTTGCTGTGGGTTTGTCACATATGGCCTTTATTATGTTGAGGTAGGTTCCCTCTATGCCCATTTTCTGGATAGTTTTTATCATAAATGCGTGTTGAATTTTGTTGAAACCTTTTTCTGCATCTATTGATATGATCGTTTGGTTTTTATTCCTTAATTTGTTAATGTGGTGTATTACATTGCTTGATTTGCATATATTGAAGAATCCATGCATTCCTGAGATAAAGGTGTATGATACTTTTAATGTGCTGTTGGATTCTGTTTGCTAGTATTTTGCTGAGGATTTTTGAATCTATGTTCGGCAGTGATATTGGCCTGTAGTTCTCTTTCTTTGTGACATCATTGTCTGGTTTTGGTATCAGGGTGAGGGTGGCCTCGTAGAATGAGTTTTGTGGTGTCCTCCCTCTGCTATATTTTGGAAGAGTTTCAGAAGGATGTCTTAGCTCTTCTCTAAATGTTTGATAGAATTCGCCTGTGAAGCTATCTTGTCCTGAACTTTTGTTTGTTGGAATATTTTTAATCACAGTCTCAATTTCACTGCTTGTGATTGGTCTGTTTATATTTTCTATTTCTTCCTGGTTCAGTCTCAGAAAGTTGTGCTCTTCTAAGAATTTGTCCGTTTCTTCCAGGTTGTCCATTTTATTGGCATATAGTTGCTTGTAGTAATCTCTCATGATCCTTTGTATTTCTGCAGTGTCAATTGTTACTTCTCCTTTTTCATTTCTAATTCTATTGATTCGAGTCTTCACCCTTGTTTTCTTGATGAGTCTGGCTAATGGTTTAACAATTTTGTTTGTCTTCTCAAAAAACCAGGTTTTAGTTTTATTGATCTTTGCTATTGTTTCCATCATTTCTTTTTCATTTATTTCTGATCTGATCCTTATGATTTCTTTCCTTCTGCTAAATTTGGGGGGGTTTTGTTCTTCTTTCTCTAATTGCTTTAGATGTATGGTTAAGTTGTTTATTTGAGATGTTTCTTGTTTCTTGAGCTAAGATTGTATTGCTATAAACTTCCCTCTTAGAACTGCTTTTGCTGCATCCCATAGGTTTTGGGTCATCATGTTTTTATTGTCATTTGTTTCTAGGTATTTTTTGATTTCCTCTTTGATTTCTTCAGTGATCTCTTGGTTATTTAGTAGTGTATTATTTAGCCTCCGTGTGTGTGTTTTTTACAGATTTTTTCCCTGTAATTGATATCTAGTCTCATAGCATTGTGGTAGGAAAAGATACTTGATATGATTTCAGTTTTCTTAAATTTACCAAGGCTTCATTTGTGACCCAAGATATGATCTATCCTGGAGAATGTTCCATGAGCACTTGAGAAAAATGTGTATTCTGTTGTTTTTGGATGGAATGTCCTATAAATATCAATTAAGTCCATCTTGTTTAATGTATCATTTAAAGCTTATGTTTCTTTATTTATTTTCATTTTGGATGATCTGTCCATTGGTAAAAGTGGGTTGTTAAGGTCCCCTACTATGAATGCATTACTGTCGATTTCCCCTTTTATCACTGTTAGTATTTGCCTTATGTATTGAGGTGCTCCTATGTTGGGTGCATAAATATTTACAATTGTTAATATCTTCTTCTTGGATCAATCCCTTGATCATTATGTAGTGTCCTTCTTTGTGTCTTGTAATAGTCTTTATTTTAAAGTCTATTTTGTCTGATATGAGAATTGCTACTCCAGCTTTCTTTTGACTTCCATTTGCATGGAATATCTTTTTCCATCCCCTCACTTTCAGTCTGTATGTGTCCCTAGGTCTGAAATGGGTCTCTAGTAGGCAGCATGTATATGGGTCTTGTTTTTGTATCCATTCAGCCAGTCTGTGTCTTTTGGTGGGAGCATTTAATCCATTTACATTTAAGGTAATTATCAATATGTATGTTCCTATTCCCATTTTCTTAATTGTTTTGGGTTTGTTATTGTAGGTCTTTTCCTTCTGTTGTGTTTCTTGCCTAGAGAAGTTCCTTTAGCCTTTGTTGGAAAGCTGGTTTGGTGGTGCTGAACTCTCTCAGCTTTTGCTTGTCTGTAAAGGTTTTAATATCTCCATCAAATCTGAATGAGATCCTTGCTGGGTAGAGTAATCTTGGTTGTAGGTTTTTCTCCTTCATCACTTTAAATACATCCTGCCACTCCCTTCTGGCTTGCAGAGTTTCTGCTGGAAGCTCACCTGTTAACATTATGGGGATTCCCTTGTGTGTTATTTGTTGTTTTTCCCTTGCTGCTTTTAATATTTGTTCTTTGTATTTAATTTTTGATAGTTTGATTAATATGTGTCTTGGCGTGTTTCTCCTTGGATTTATCCTGCATGGGACTCTCTGTGCTTCCTGGACTTGGTTAATGATTTCCTTTCCCATATTAGGGAAGTTTTCAACTATAATTTCTTCAAATATTTTCCCAGTCCCTTTCTTTTTCTCTTCTTCTTCTGGGACCCCTATAATTCGAATGTTGGTGCGTTTAGTGTTGTCCCAGAGGTCTCTGAGACTGTCCTCAGTTCTTTTCACTCTTTTTTCTTTATTCTGCTATGCAGTAGTTATTTCCACTATTTTATCTTCCAGATCACTTTTCCGTTCTTCTGCCTCAGTTATTCTGCTATTGATCCCTTCTAGGGTATTTTTAATTCCATTTATTGTGTTTTGAATCATTGCTTGTTTCCTCTTTAGTTCTTCTAGGTCCTTGTGAAATGTTTCTTGCATTTTGTCTATTCTATTTCCAAGATTTTTGATCATCTTTACTATCATTATTTTGAATTCTTTTTCAGGTAGACTGCCTGTTTCCTCTTAGGTCTGGTGGGGTTTTACCTTTCTCCTTCATCTGCTGTGTGCTTTTCTGTCTTCTCATTTTGCTTATCTTACTGTGTTTGGGGTCTCCTTTTTGCAGGCTGCAGGTTCATAGTTCCCGTTGTTTTTGGTGTCTGTCCCCAGTGGCTGTTGGTTCAGTGGGTTGTGTAGGCTTCCTGGTGGAGGGGCCTAGTGCCTGTGTTCTGGTGGATGAGGCTGGATCTTGTCTTTCTGGTGGGCAGGTCCACATCTGGTGGTGTGTTTTGGGGTGTCTGTGGCCTTATTATGATTTTAGGCAGCCTCTCTGCTAATGGATGGGGCTGTGTTCCTGTCTTGCTAGTTGTTTGGCATATGGTGTCCAGCACTGTAGCTTGCTGGTCGTTGAGGGCAGCTGGGTCTTGGCGTCGAGATGGAGATCTCTGGGAGATTTTCACCGTTTGACAGTACGTGGCACTCAGAGGTCTCTTGTGGACCAGTGTCCTGAAGTTGGCTCTCCCACCTCAGTGGCACTGCCGTGATGCCTGGTTGGAGCACCAAGAGCCTTTCATCCACAAGGCTCAGAATAAAAGGGAGAAAAAGTAGAAAGAAAGAAAGAGGATAAAATAAAATAAGATAAAAAATAAAGTTATTAAAATAAAAAATAAAAAGTAATTATTAAGAAAACATTTTTTTAAATAAATTTATTTATTTATTTATGGCTGTGTTGGGTCTTCGTTTCTGTGCGAGGGCTTTCTTTAGTTGTGGCGAGAGGGGGCCACTCTTCATCGCAGTGCGTGGGCCTCTCACTATCATGGCCTCTCTTGTTGCAGAGCACAGGCTCCAGATGCGCAGGCTCAGTAGTTATGGCTCACGGGTCCAGTTGCTCCGCTGCATGTGGGATCTTCCCGGACCAGGGCTCGAACCCGTGTCCCCTGCATTGGCAGGAAGATTCTCAACCACTGTACCACCAGGGAAGCCCCAGAAAACATTTTTTTAAAGTAAAAACAAAAACAAAAACAAAAACAAAAACGGACAGACAGAACCCTAGGACAAATGGTGAAAGCAAAGCTATACAGACAAAATCTCACACAGAAGCATACACATACACACTGACAAAAATAGGAAAAGGGGGAAAAATAATATATCTTGTTCTCAAAGTCCACCTCCCCAATTTGGGATGATTCGTTGTCTATTCAGGTGTTCCACAGATGCAGGGTACATCAAGTTGATTGTTGAGATTTAATCCGCTGCTCCTGAGGCTGCTGGGGGAAATTTCCCTTTCTCTTCTTTGTTCGCACAGCTCCTAGGGTTCAGCTTTGGATTTGGCCCCGCCTCTACGTGTAGGTCGCCTGAGGGCCTCTGTTCTTCGCTCAGACAGGATGGGGTTAAAGGAGCAGCTGATTCGGGGACTCTGGCTCACTCAGGCCGGGGGAAGGGAGGGGTTGGGGCGAGTCTACAGCGGCAGAGGCCAGCGTGACGTTGCACCAGCCTGAGGCGCGCCGTGCGTTCTCCCGGGGAAGTTGTTCCTGGATCACGGGACCCTGGCAGTGGCGGGCTGCACAGGCTCCCAGGAGGGGAGGTGTGGATAGTGACTTGTTCTTGCACACAGGCTTTTTGGTGGTGGCAGCAGCAGCCTTAGCGTCTCATGCCCGTCTCTGGGGTCCGCGCTGTTAGCCGCGGCTCGCCCCCGTCTGGAGCTCCTTCAAGCAGTGCTCTGATCCCCTCTCCTCGCGCACCAGGAAACAAAGAAGTAAGAAGAAGTCTCTTGCCTCTTTGGCAGGTCCAGACTTTTCCCCGGACTCCCTCCCGACCAGCCGTGGTGCACTAGCCCCTTCAGGCTGTATTCACGCTGCCAACCCCAGTCCTCTCCCTGCGCTCCTACCGAAGCCCGAGCCTCAGCTCCCAGCCCTGCCCGCCCCGGCGGGTGAGCAGACAAGCCTCGGGCTGGTGAGTGCCGGTCGGCACTGATCCTCTGTGCAGGAATGTCTCTGCTTTGCCCTCCGCACCCCTGTTGCTGTGCTCTCCTCCGCGGCTCCGAAGCTTCCCCCCTGCCACCTGCAGTCTCCGCCCGCGAAGGGGCTCCTAGTGTGTGCAGCGTTCAGTAGGTGTTCTGTAGGAGTTGTTCCACGTGTAGATGTATTTCTGGTGTATCTGTGGGGAGGAAGGTGATCTCCGTGTCTTACTCTTCTGCCATCTTCCTCCTCCCCTCTATGATTTATTTTCTTCTACTGACTTTAGGTTTTCTTTGTTCTTCTTTCTCTAATTGTTTTACGTGTAGGGTTAGATTTTTTATTTGAGATTTTTCTTGTTCCTTGAGGTGAGATTGAATTGCTATAAACTTCCCCTTTAGAAGTGCTTTTGCTGCGTCCCATAGGTTTTGGGTCGTAGTGTTTTCGTTGTCATTTGTTTCCATGTATTGTTTAATCTCTTCTTTGATTTCTTCAGTGATCTCTTAGTTATTTAGTAGCATACTGTTTAGCCTCCATGTATTTGTGTTTGTTACAGTTTTTTTCCTGTAATTGATTTCCAATCTCATAGCGTTGTGGTCATAAATGATGCTTGATATGATTTCAATTTTCTTAAATACTCTGCGGCTTGATTTGTGACCAAAGATGTGATCTATCCTGGAGAATGTTCGATGTGCACTTGAGAAGAAATTGTATTCTGCCACTTTTTGGGTGAATGTTCTATAAATATCAATTAGATTTATCTGTCCTATTGTGTCATTTAAAGCTTGTGTTTCCTTACTTATTTTCCGTTTGGATGGTCTGTCCATTGGTGTAAGTGGGATGTTGAAGTACCCTACTATTATTGTGTCACTATCGATTTCTCCTTCATGGTTGTTAGCATTTGCCTTATGTATTGGGGTGCTCCTATGTTGGGTGCATAAACATTTATAAAAGTATACCTTCTTCTTGGATTGATTCTTTGATCATTATGTAGTGTCCCTCCTTGTCTCTTGTAGCACTCTTTATTTTAAAGTGTATTTTATCTGATATGAGTATTGCTACTCCAGCTTTCTTTTGATATCCAGTTTCATGGAATATCATTTTCCATCCCTTTACTTTCATTCTGTATGTGCCCTAGGTTTGAAGTGGGTCTCTTGTAGACAGCATATATATATGGATCTTCTTTTTGTGTCCATTTAGCCAGTCTGTGTCTTTTGGTTGGGGCATTTAATCCATTTACATTCAAGATTATTATCAATATGTATGTTCCTATTACAATTTTCTTAGTTGTTTTGGGATTGTTTTTGTGGGTCTTTTTCTTCTCTTGTGTTTCCCGCTTAGAGAAGTTTCTTTAGCATTTGTTGTAAAGCTGGTTTGGTGGTGTTGAATTCTGATAGCTTTTGCTTGGCTGAAAAGCTTTTGAGTTCTCCATTGAATCTGAATGATATCCTTGCTGAATAGAGTAATCTTGGTTGTAGGTTTTTCTCTTTCATCCCTTTAAGTATATCCTGCCACTCCCTTCTGGCCTGCAGAGTTTCCACTGAAAATTCAGCTGATAACCTTTTGGGGATTCCTTTGTATGTTTTTTTTTTCCTTGCTGCTTTTAATATTTTTCCTTTGAATTTAATTTTTGTTAATTTGATTAATATGTGTCTTGGTGTGTTTTTCCTAGGGTTTATCCTGTATGGGACTCTCTGTGCTTCCTGGACTTGGTTGACTATTTCCTTTCCCGTGTTGGGGAAGTTTTCCACTATAATCTCTTCAAATATTTTCTCAGACACTTTCTTTTTCTCTTCTTCTTCTGGGACCCCTGTACTTCGAATGTTGGTGCGTTTAGTGTTGTCCCAGAGGTCTCTGAAATTATCTTCAATTATTTTCATTATTTTTTCTTTATTATGCTCCTCGGCAGTTATTTCCACCATTTTGTCTTCCAGCTGACTTATTCGTTCTTCTGCCTAAATTATTCTGTTATTCATTCCTTCTAGTGTATTTTTCATTTCAGGTATTGTGTTGTTCATCTCTGTTTGTTTGTTCTTTAGTTCTTCTAGATCTTTGTTAAACATTTCTTGTATTTTCTCAATCTGTGTCTCCATTCTATTTCCAAGATTCTGGATCACCTTTGCTATCATTACTCTGAATTCTTTTCCAGGTAAATTGCCTATTTCCTCTTCATTTACCTGGTCTTGTAGGTATTTACCTTGCTTCTTCATCTGTGACATATTTTTCTCATCTCTCTTTTATTTTTTTAATGTGTGGGATTGTGTTCCTGTTTTACTGGTTGTTTGGCCTGACGCTTCCAACACTGGAGTTTGTAGGCTATCGGGTAGAGTTGGGTCTTTGTGCTGAGATGAGGACCTCTGTGAGACCTCAGTCTGATGAATATTCCCTGGGGTCTGAGGTTCTCTGTTAGTCCAGTGCTTTGTACTTGGAGCTCCCACCTCAGGAACTTCAGCCCGACATCATGAACCAAGATCCCACAAGCCATGTGGGGTGGGAAAAAAAAGAGAAAAATAGAAAATAAAAAATAAAATTAGACTAGGAACTAAGAGATATGTTAGAAAGAATGTAAAAATTAAAATATAGATGAATCAACAACTGGAAGGTACATCAGTACCACAATAGTAAAAAAGAGGAGGAGGGAAAGGGAGAAAAAAAACAAAAAAAAGTTGGGGGTAAAGGCCTTGGCTGTTGAGAGTGTGGCCTAAGCAAGGGTGAGGTTTGGGCGGTAGTTGGGGTCAATGCTCAGGACCAACAGGGCTGGAAAAGGCCCTGGGACCTTTGGGGGGTGGGGCTTAGGCTCAAGGAACAGAAGGGGCCCAGGCTGCCCCCCACCCCTGGTCTCTGAGAGCAGGGGACCTCACCTGGGAGCCTAGCAGGCTTCCTGGGTTCGAGTGAGAGGGGCAAACCCCCTCCTCTCCTGTCCTGCTCCTCCGGGCTGGGGTCTGGGAGGGCCCCTCTCACCTCCCTCTCCTGATGTCCCCTACCTCCCTCCTATGCCCCCAGGACCAATGTGGCCAGTGGGTGGGAGGGGGGAGGGGGGCCTTGGAGGGCAGGGGATCAGCCTGGGAGCTCAGCAGGCTCCCTGGGCCCGAGTGGGCCAGGCGATCACCCTCTACTCCTCTCCCGCTCTTCCCAGAGAGTCCCTCCTCTGCCTCTCCTGATCTCCCTGGCCTCAGGGGCGCCAATCCTTTCTGGCTTCCACTTCTCCTCCCACCTCGGTCCCCTACATCCTACTGATTCACCTTGGGTTTCCTCCTGTCTTTTTGGGGGCCACAGTCCCCCCCCCAGCGGCCAGCAGGTGCCCTAGTTGTGGGGAGATGCTAACTCCACGTCTTCCCACACCGCCATCTTGACTCCTCCCCCGTGCATTTGTTTTTTAAGCTGCAAAGGAACTCCAGTTTTATAAGACTCACTCCTGTGGCCAAGAACCATAGCCCTGGAGTAAGAGCCCCAGTGACTCCCTAATACCAGAACTTCTTCCCTAGGAAGTGATCTCCTCAGAGCCCCTCCTGGATCAGAAGCATACAGAAGCTTTATACTTTTATTCAACCCCCTCTCACATTTTTAGATATTGATATTACAATTTACATCTTTTTGTATTATATATTTCATAGCAAGTTATTTGTGTGTGTGTGTGTGTGGCCTCGTGGCATGCAGGATTTTAGTTTTCCGACCAGGGATTGAACACGTGCCCTCTGCAGTGGACCACTACTGGACCACCAGGGAAGTCCTATTGTAGTTAGTTTTAAAATACAATTTATTTTTTGACTTCAAAAGAGTTTTAGGTGAATTATGCACCACCTTTACAATATTAGAGAATCTGACTTGGATATGTATTTACCATTAACAATGAGTTACACACAATCCCATGTTTTTATGATGTTAATTAGCATCATTTCATTTCAGTTTTAAGAACTCCCTTTAACATTTCTTGCAAGGCAAGTCTAGTGGTGATGAGATCTCCAAGCATTGTTTCTTCAGGAAAATCTTTATTTCTACTTTATTTCTGAAGAACAGCTTTGCTGCATATAGTATTCTTGGTTGACAGTTTTTTCCTTCGATATTTTGAATACATCATCTCACTCCCTTGACATGCAGTGTTTCTGCTGAGACTGTTGCTAGTCTTATGGGCACTCCCTTATGTGATGAGTGGCTTTTCTCATGCTGTTTTCAAAAATCTCTTTTTGTCTTTGAATTTGACATCTAATTATAATGTGTCTCAGTCTAGCCCTTTATGGCTTCAACCTATTTGGGTTCTTTTGGACTTAATGGATCTGGATATTTATTTTTCTTGCCATGTTTGGGATGTTCTCACCCATTATTACTTTAAATAGAATTTCTGTCTCTTTTTCTTCTCCTCTGGGAGTCCCATATTGCATATAGTGTTTTTCTTTATTGGTATCCCATAAGTGCTTTAGGCATTCTACATTCTTTTTCAATATTTTTTTCCTCCTCTGACTGGATAATTTCCTATGACCTGATTCCAGTTCAGAAACTCTTTCTTCCAGTTGGCTGAGTCTCATGTCGATGCTCTCTATTGAATTCTTTAGTTCTGTTATGTATTCTTCAGCTCTAGGATTTATGGTTTCTATTTCTTTTTTGAACTCTTATTTTGTCATGGACTGTTTTTCTAATTTTGTTTAGTTTTCTCTCTGTTTTTGTAGATCACTGAACTAGTTTGAGAGGATTATTCTGAGTTCTTTGTCAGTCAGTTCATAGTTCTCCTTTTCTTTACAGTCAGTTTTCTTTTGTGGTGTCTTGTTTACCTGAGTCTTCTTTTTTTTTTTTTGCGGTACTTGGGCTTCTCACTGTTGTGGCCTCTCCCGTTGCGGAGCACAGGCTCCAGATGTGCAGGCTCAGCGGCCATGGCTCATGGGCCTAGCCACTCCACAGCATGTGGGATCTTCCCGGACCAGGGCATGAACCCATGTCCGCTGCATCAGCAGACGGACTCTCAACCACTGTGCCACTAGGGAAGCCCTACCTGAGTCTTCTTGATTCTTGATTCTTTGCACTGGTATCTGCACATTTGAGTAAGTAGTCTCCTCTTCCAGACTTTACAGATTTGCTTCAGCAGGGATAGTCCTTCAAAAGTCAGCTCAGGTTGGGGTCCTGGATGGGTCAGCTCATAGCATCTTTGGTCTGGTGAAGCTTGCTATTGAGGTTTCTGTTTGGGGAAGGGCACTACCTGAGCTCTGAGGTCAGGCAGGATGCTGCCAGCTGGGCTTCTTGGTTGAGTGGGTCTGCTAGTTGTGTTCTGCATTAAAGTGGGGCTGCTGGGTGGGCTTCCTCATTGGGTGAAGTTGCTGGGCTTTCATATGACCTATCTTTATATGACCTATGACCTTTTCAAATGACATATAAATATACGTTTTGCAATCAGGTGGAGCTGCTACTTGGTCTCTGCAGTCACCTCTGGACAAGGTTGCTGTGTTTTTGGTTTTTTTTCCTGACAGGGTTGTGCTGTAGGGTAGTTGGTCTCCTCAACTGGGCAGTGCTACAGGCTTTGTTCCACAGTCACTCCACTTAGAGTGGATTCTCAGGCCCAAGTGATCCCCAGGTGG
Source organism: Mesoplodon bidens (assembly GCF_964165515.1). Classification (NCBI taxonomy): domain Eukaryota; kingdom Metazoa; phylum Chordata; class Mammalia; order Artiodactyla; family Ziphiidae; genus Mesoplodon; species Mesoplodon bidens. The sequence goes on along the minus strand of NC_138176.1, from coordinate 107,825,420 downwards.
ATGGTGCCACTGGCTGGGTTCTCTGTTCATGCAGGCCCATAGGCACGACTCCTCAGACAGCTGCTCAGGCTGTGGTCTGCTGTTAGGCAGGGATGCAGACTTTGCCTCAATGTTTGGCTGACCCTGAACCTGGGCCTCAGGTAGGCCCTGACTGTACTCTGCTTTTGGGTAATATCACTGGCCAGGCTTTTTTATTGGGAGAGGGCTCTTGCTATATTCTGCAGTTGGTTTGGGCTATAGACTGTGCTCTGAGGTTGGGATGGATCACCGGCTGGGCTTCCTTGTCAGGTGGGGCCACAGGCTATGCTCCATAGTTGGTTTGGTCACTGGCTGTGCTCCCTGCCTGGGCAACATCACAGGCTGCATTCAGCACTTGGGGAAGGTCATACGCTGAGCTCTGCTGTTGGACAAGGCTGTAAGCTGGGGTCCAGGCTGGCTGGTAACACAGGCCAGTTACATTGTGTCCAAGGGCACTGTTATGGCTTATAGGTTATGCAGGGCAGAGGCTATTCTTTACAGTTGGGTAGGACTGCTGGGTTGGTTCCCTGACATGCATCACTGTAGGATGGGCTCTCCAGACGCTCAGATTCTCTGGGAGGGTCTCCTTGTTGGTCAGGACTGGAGGCTATTGACGGGGCTTTGAAGATGATTCCCTGTGCAGGCAAGGCCTTAGAACAGGCTCCATGGCAGATACAGCTCACTGGCTGGTGACCTGAATCAGAAAGAACTAGCCACTGAGTTCCCTGGGTAGACAGCACCACTGACTGGGCTCTCTGCTCAGTGCAGCTGCAGTGATCTGCCACATTCCGACTGCTGGGTCCTGGAGGACCAGCCCCCTTACCCTATGTCTCTATGATCCTCAGTAGTCAAGCCCCACAGATTTTCCCACTAATCCCATTAATCCCCAAGTGGGCCTCCTGGGAAGTGCCCTGCAGTGCTGGGGGAACTGACTGTCCCTTCTGGGCTCTTTTCTTTCCCCTGGAGAAACTGTAGGCCCAGGTGGGGGGCAGGGTGTGTGTTCTCTCAGTGTGGTGCTCTGCGTGCCTGGGGAGGGGTGATGCAGTTGGGGTGTTACCATCTAATGTGGTCCTTCTCAGTCTCTGTTTTCCAAGGGTGTGCTTCAGCCTCACCTCCTAGTTTTGAGATTTTTACAAAGGTGCTTGTCTATGACTAATTGCTAGTTGGTCTGCTTGCGAGGGGACTGAGGTTGGGAACAAGCTTTGTCACCATCTTGATGACATCCCTTTCCTGAGTTTTCAATTGTTTAATACCATACACCAACACTGAGCATTAATATACTGCCATGTCTTAGGGGCATATCAGCTTCCAAAGCTTGTTGTCACAGAGCGGCTCCTCTCCTCATCCACTGGCAGGGACTGGTCACACGAACACACCTACCACAATGGAGGCTAGGAAATGCCATCTAGTTGTGCGTCCAAAGAAGTAGAAGATGGATTTTGATGAATGACTAGAGTTCTCTGCAATCGTGAATAACTCACTGGGATTTATTCTGCTTCACAAATCTTCACTGAGCACTGACTTTCTTCTGACCACAGAACTAAGAGGTAAAAGGGTGACAGAGCTGATTCAGCTGACCCTGGCCGGGAAGAAATTCATAGTCTAAAGTAGGATTAAAGATTTTGTGTGGGGCTTCCCTGGTGGCTCAGTGGTTGAGAGTCCGCCTGCCAATGCAGGGGACACAGGTTCATGCCCCATTCCGCAAAGATCCCACGTGCCACGGAGCGGCTGGGCCCGTGAGCCATGGCCGCTGAGCCTGCGCATCCAGAGCCTGAGCCTGTGCACCCGGAGCCTGTGCTCTGCAACAGGAGAGGCCACAACAGTGAGAGGCCTGCGTACCGCAAAAAAAAAAAAGATTTTGTGTGAATGAGCTACCATCCTAAGACACATAGGATACTGTGAGTGAGCTGTAGAAGTTCAGTGAATTATTCTTGATGGGTAACCTGACTGAAGATGATAGCAACTGAGGTCTACTTTCAGATATAAACAAGATTTTATTGGTGGAAAAAGATGGCAGAAGGAACTAGAAAAACAACCGAGTAATGATAGGATGAAGGGACTGGGCAACATTACATGTGGACAGGAAGCAGTACCTTCTAGAATCTGGCAGTATGAGAAAGGGCTGGAATCTTGCCCAAAATTGCCCTTATTCAAAGTTAGTCATTCTTTCACTCTTAGTCCACTGGTATTTGTTGAGTTCCCCAAGCCCTGTGGGCCCTGTCTTATATGTGGAGAGGTGGGGAGCAGAGTGTGGACTGACCTCTGTTTCCAAGGAACCAGTAGTCCCCTCTATCTCAACCAAACCAACACCCTCATCAATTTCAGAAGAGGTTCAAATGCAAGGGGTATACTGGCCTCTGAACCAGAGACTTGTCTTCTTTTTACCTGCAAGGCTGGATTTGGGTCAGAACTTGAAATCTCTGTGTTCCTGTCCATTTTCATTGAGTTCTACCTATTGTGTATGTGAGGGCTGAGCGGGACATATTTTATATGAGCTGGAGAGTGACATCACCTCTGCGAATGAGACCTGGACCCCGACCAGTCATCCTGCAGGTGAGAGAGCTGATCAATGTCACTGTAATTAAACCCTCCTGGCCACTGTTCCATCCCCTGTGTGGAAACCTGAGAGACGGACCTGTAACCAATGGCAGGTATACACCTGTGGTCATTCTTGCTGTAATGGTGACATTCCCTGGCTGAGGGCACAGGGCTAGCAGAAATAGATGTTACAGTTCATTTCTGCTTCCCTGGCTTGGCTGGAAAAACAAAGCAGTCAGGACTTAGGCCATTGTGTTAAAAACCTTTCGGATGATCTGAAATCATAACATGCCCTGAAAATTTTCTCTTCTCATATAGTCTACTTTGTTTAAATGCCGCTGGGAATGATAAAAATAATCCTATTTTTCCACTCTAAAAAGCATAAAACACCAAACCTTGGGTTTTCTTTAAGATGATACAAAAAGTTTATATCGTTCAAATGTTCCCTAAAGTGCAATATATCTCAAAGGCTCCTTGCTTTGAAATGCTGTGTTCTAATGATAAAACCATTGCCTGAGGAAAGAACAGAAATCTTCCTCCATCCCAGATGAGAAGGAATTCTGGATCAGATGTTAGGAGAGTGTGTCCTTGGATAATTCAGATTCATGCTCTGGTCTTCAGTTTCCTTTCCCTATCTGTCAGGTGGACATAGGATGGGGGTCTAAATGGTTTCCAGAAACACTTGCAGTTCAACAATCAATGGATGTGAGAGAACAAATGTGCTATAAACCAGGAAACAGTTGATACAAATAGATTTTCCCTTAATATTCATAAGTTGTTAGAATTTTGTAACCTCAGGGCACCAGCTCTAAAATGAGTTATCAGAATGAAACTCCTTTACGTCTCTTGTGTCATGGAAAGTTACCCTTTATGTGAACAGTGGTGTATGTACTGCTCCTTCCATTTTACCAGGGTTTATTCATGATCTTGAAGCTTTTTGTTGATAATTAGTGCAGATATATATTAAGCATGATGATCCCTGGATTAGCATCCATCGAGCAAACTCTAATCTTCAAGGTCAGTTATACTCATTAATTCTAACCCTAACTGCCAGGGAATTTCCCTAAGTCTTATTTTTAAAATCCTCATATTTATTCTTGTTCTGAGCAAGGTTTAAAGCAAACAACTGTTTATTGTTTTGAGGGGATTGCAGTGAATATATCGACAATTTTCATTTGCTTTTGCCCCTTCTGTGATGTATTTCTCACATATACAGCCACTTAACGAAACAAAACGTTCTTTCTGCTTTGAAACAGCCACCCTCTTGCCTAGCTTAGGCTGCACACGCTTCACCTTTGTCTGGAAGATCAAAGCATCAAGTAAAAGATGTGTGTTTGCATCCACGCAGCTTCCCAGAACCCGCCTGCATCACACCTCTGCAGCCAACAGCCCTCATCCTTTCTTTCCAGGGTGGTTGACCCCTATTTCCCCTGGGGTGAGCTTTACGGAATTTTGACCTATATAATTTGAGTTTGTTGCGATTTGGGGGGAAAGCAATTGCCTAATCCTGGTTGTTCTGAGCAGGAGACACATAGGAAGTTTGAAAGGAAAGAACATGAGCTTTCTTTTTCTTTTAATTACAAAAATTAAAAAAAATTTATTTTGGCCATACTACACCCTCGGCAGTGAAAGTGTGGAGTTCTAACCACTGGACCACCAGGGAATTCCCTTTTTTTATTTTTGTAAAGTTTTATTGAGATATAATTTACATGCCATACAGCCCATTAAAATTATACAATTCAGTGGTTCTTAATAAATCCACAGAGTTGTTCAACCATCACTATAATTTTAGAACATTTCTATCACCCCAACAGGAGCCCTGGGCCCTAAATGTTACAACTCCTCATTTGTCCTCTCCCCTGGCTCTAACGAACAGTAATGTACCTACAGTCTCTATGGATTTTCCAGTTAGGACCATTCATATAAATGGAATCCTGTCATATGTGGTCTTTTATGTGTGAATTTCCCTTGTAGCATAAAATGAAAAGCTCATGCATGATTGTATCATATATCAGTTATTCATTCATCTCTATGGTTGAATACTTTTCTCATATAAATATACCTTATTTTATTTATGCATTGATACATTGACAGCATTTAGGTCACTGTCTCCTTTTTTTTTTTTTAGACAGTAAATATGGACTATTTTTGCTTCTTTCCAGTAGAATACATTTGATCACCTTTTTTTTTATACAGCAGGTTCTTATTAGTCATCAATTTTATACACATTAATGTATACATGTAAATCCCAATCGCCCAATTCATCACACCACCACCCCCACAGCCCCACGGCTTTCCCCCCTTGGTGTCCATACGTTTGTTCTCTACAACTATGTCTCAATTTCTGCCCTGAAAACCGGTTCATCTGTACGATTTTTCTAGGTTCAACATATATGCGTTAATATACGATATTTGTTTTTCTCTTTCTGACTTACTTCACTCTGAATGACAGTCTCTAGATCCACCCATGTCTCAACAAATGACCCAATTTCGTTCCTTTTTATGGCTGAGTAATATTCCATTGTATATATGTACCACATCTTCTTTATCCATTCGTCTGTCAATGGGCATTTAGGTTGCTTCCATGACCTGACTATTGTAAATAGTGCTGCAATGAACATTGGGGTGCATGGGTCTTTTTGAATTATGGTTTTCTCTCGGTATATGCCCAGTAGTGGGATTGCTGGATCATATGGTAATTCTATTTTTAGTTTTTTAAGGAATCTCTGTAGTGTTCTCCATAGTGGCTCTATCAGTTTACATTCCCACAAACAGTGCAAGAGGGTTCTCTTTTCTCCACACCCTCTCCGGCATTTGTTGTTTGTAGATTTTCTGATGAAGCCCATTCTAACTGGTGCGAGGTGATACCTCATTGTAGTTTTGGTTTGCATTTCTCTAATAGTTAGTGATGTTGAGCAGCCTTTCATGTGCTTCTTGGCCATCTGTATGTCTTGTTTGGAGAAATGTCTATTTAGGTCTTCTGCCCATTTTTGGATTGGATTGTTTGGTTTTTTAATATTGAGCTGCATTAGCTGTTAATATACTTTGGAGAATAATCCTTGTCCGTTGATTCATCTGCAAATATTTTCTCCCATTCTGAAGCGTTGTCTTTTGGTCTTGTTTATGGTTTCCTTTGCTGTGCAAAAGCTTTGAAGTTTCATTAGGTCCCATTTCTTTATTTTGGTTTTTATTTCCATTACTCTAGGAGGTGGATCAAAAAAGATCTTGCTGTGATTTATGTCAAAGACTGTTCTTCCTATGTTTTCCTTTAAGTGTTTTATAGTGTCCAGTCTTACATTTAGGTCTCTAATCCATTTTGAGTTTATTTTTGTGTATGGTATTAGGGACTGTTCTAATTTCATTCTTTTACATGTAGTTGTCCAGTTTTCCCAGCACCACTTATTGAAGAGACTGTCTTTTCTCCACTGTGTATCCTTGCCTCCTTTGTCATAGATTAGTTGACCATAGGTGCATGGGTTTATCTCTGCACTTTCTATCTTGTTCCATTGATCTGTATTTCTGTTTTTGTGCCAGTACCATATTGTCTTGATTACTGTAGCTTTGTAGTATAGTCTGAAGTCAGGGAGTCTGATTCCTCCAGCTATGTTTTTTTCCCTCAAGACTGCTTTGGCTATTCAGGGCCTTTTTTGTCTCCCTACAAATTTTAAGATTTTTTGTTTTAGTTCTGTAAAAAATGCCATTGGTAATTGATAGGGATTGCATTGAATCTGTAGATTGCTTTGGGTAGTATAGTCATTTTCACAATATTGGTTCTTCCAATCCAAGAACATTGTATATCTCTCCATCTGTTGGTATCATCTTTAATTTCTTTCATCAGTGTCTTATAGTTTTCTGCATACAGGTCTTTTGTCTCCCTAGGTAGGTTTATTCCTAGGTATTTTACTCTTTTTGGTGCAGTAGTAAATGGGATTGTTTCCTTAATTTCTCTTTCAGATATTTCATCATTAGTATATAGGAATGCAAGAGATTTCTGTGCATTAATTTTGTATCCTGCAACTTTACCAAGTTCATTGATTAGCTCTAGTAGTTTTCTGATGGCATCATTAGGATTCTCTATGTATAGTATCATGTCATCTGCAAACAGTGACAGTTTTACTTCTTTTCCAATTTGAATTCCTTTTATTTCTTTTCTTCTCTGATTGCTGAGGCTAAAACTTCCAAAACTATGTTGAATAAATAGCAGTGAGAGTGGACATCCTTGTCTTGTTCCTGATCTTAGAGGAAATGCTTTCAGTATTTCACCATTGAGAATGATGTTTGCTGTGTGTTTGTCATATATGGCCTTTATTATGGTTAGGTAGGTTCCCTCTGTGCCCACTTTCTGGAGAGTTTTTATCATAAATTGGTGTTGAATTTTGTCAGAAGCTTTTTCTGCATCTATAGAGATGATCATATGGTTTTTATTCTTCAATTTGTTAATATGGTGTATCACATTGATTGATTTGCGTATATTGAAGAATACTTGCATCATAGGGATAAATCCCACTTGATCATGGTGTATGATCCTTTTCATGTGTTGTTGGATTCTGTTTGCTACTGTTCTGTTGAGGATTTTTGCATCTATATTCATCAGTGATATTGGTCTTTAATATACTTTTTTGTAGTATCTTTGTCTGGTTTTGGTATCAGGGTGATGGTGGCCTCATAGAATGAATTTGGGAGTGTTCCTTCCTCTGCAATTTTTTTTGCAAGAGTTTGAGAAGGATAGGTGTTAGCCCTTCTCTAAATGTTTGATAGAATTCACTTGTGAAGCCTTCTGGTCCTGGACTTTTGTTTGTTGGAAGATTTTTAATCACAGTTTCAATTTCATTACTTGTGATTGGTCTGTTCGTATTTTCTATTTCTTCCTGGTTCAGTCTTGGAAACTTATACCTTTCTCAGGATTTGTCCATTTCTTCCAGGTTGTCCATTTTATTGGCATAGATTTGCATGTAGTAGTATCTTAGGATGCTTCGTATTTCTGTGGTGTCTGTTGTAACTTCTCCTTTTTCCTTTCTAATTTTATTGATTTGAGTCCTCTCCCTCTTTTCCTTGACGAGTCTGGCTAATGGTTTATCAATTTTGTTTATCTTCTCAAAGAACCAGCTTTTAATTTTATTGATCTTTGCTATTGTTTTCTTTGTTTCTATTTCACTTATTTCTGCTCTGATCATTATGATTTCTTTCCTTCTGCTAACTTTGGGTTTTGTTTCTTCTTCTTTCTCTAGTTCCTTTATCTGTAAGATTAGATTATTTATTTGAGATTTTTCTTGTTTCTTGAGGTAGGCTTGTATAGCTATAAACTTCCCTCTTAGAATTGCTTTTGCTGCGTCCCATAGGTTTTGGATTGTTGTGTTTTCATTGTCATTTGTCTCTAGGTATTGTTTTTATTTCTTCAGTGATCTCTTGGTTATTTAGTAACGTAGTGTTTAGCCTCCATGCGTTTGTGTTTTTTACATTTTTTCCCCTGTAATTCATTTCTCGTCTCACAGCATTGTGGTTAGAAGAGAGGCTTGATATGATTTCAATGTTCTTAAATTTACTGAGGCTTGATTTGTGATACAAGATGTGATCTATCCTGGAGAATGTTCTGTGTGCACTTGAGAAGAAAGTGTAATCTACTGTTTTTGGATGGAATGTCCTGTAAATATCCATTAAATCTATCTGGTCTATTATGTCATTTAAAGCTTCTGTTTCCTTATTTATTTTCGTTTTGGATGATCTGTCCATTGTTGTAAGTGAGGTGTTAAAGTCCCCCACTATTATTGTCTTACTGTCAATTTCCTCTTTTACAGTCGTTGGCAGTTGCTTTATGTATTGACATGCTCCTATTTTGGGTGCATGTATATTTATAATTGTTATATCTTCTTCTTGGATTGATCCCTTGATCATTATGTAGTGTCCTTCCTTGTGTCTTGTAACATTCTTTATTTTAAAGTCTATTTTATCTGATATGAGTATTGCTCCTCCAGCTTTCTTTTGATTTTCATTTGCATGGAATATCTTTTTTCCATCCCCTCACTTTCAGTCTCTACATGTCCCTAGATCTGAAGTGGGTCTCTTGTAGACAGAATATATATGGGTCTTGTTTTTTTATCCATTCAGCAAGCCTGTGTCTTTTGGTTGGAGCATTTAATCCATTCATGTTTAAGGTAATTATCGATATGTATGTTCCTATGACCATTTTTTTATTGTTTTGGGTTTGTTTTTGTAGGTCCTTGTCTTCTCTTGTGTTTTCCACTTAGAGAAGTTCCTTTAGCACTTGTTGTAGAGCTGGTTTGGTGGTGCTGAATTCTCTTAGCTTTTGCTTGTCTGTAAAGCTTTTGATTTCTCCCTGGAATCTCAATGAGATCCATGCCAGGTAGAGTAATCTTGGTTGTAAGTTCTTCCCTTTCATCACTTTAAGTATATCATGCCACTTCCTTCTGGCTTGTAGAGTTTCTGCTGAGAAATCTTCTGTTAACCTTATGGGAGTTCCCTTGTATGTTATTTGTCTTTTTTCCCTTGCTGCTTTCAATAATTTTTCTTTGTCTTTAATTTTTGCTAATTTGATTACTATGTGTCTCAGTGTGTTTCTCCTTGGCTTTATCCTGTATGGGACTCTGTGCACTTCCTGGACTTAGGTGGCTACTTCCTTTCCCATGTTAGGGAAGTTTTTGACTATAACCTCTTCAAATATTTTCTCGGGTCCTTTCTCCCTCTCTTCTCCTTCTGGGACCCCTATGATGAGAATGTTGTTGTGTTTAATGTTGTCCCAGGGGTCTTTTAGGCTGGCTTCATTTCTTTTCATTCTTTTTTCTTTAGTCTGTTCCACAGCAGTGAATTCCACCATTCTGTCTTCCAGGTCACTTATCAGTTCTTCTGCCTCAGTTATTCTGCTATTGATTCCTTCTAGTCTAGTTTTCATTTCAGTTATTGTATTGTTCAGATGTCCAGTTATAATGTAATTAGTCATAATTCCAGTTATTATCTTAAAATGTTATGTCACTGAAACAATCAAATTTCCTAGTCAGTTTCTTTAAAGTGAACTCTCATCGGGTCTTTAATCCTGACCATCTTAAGCCTTTTGTCATTCATAGTTATCCTTTTACTCTGATGCTTTCTGAGAGCTCTTACAGTCAGTTACACACCAATGTGCTTTATCATCAACAAAAAAGGAAAGATTTAGTGGAGACGTTGATGTGTTCCTGAACTGCTGACCCCAAATCAAGCAAAATAAGAGTGAATTACATGTGACTGAATGAACTGATAAAGATGATTATAATTTTTCTAAACTTTTGTTTGAAACATGCTGGTTCTTTAATGACTTATCTTCCAGATTAAGAAACCGTCTTGCCCTGTTTTTTAACAAGCTATCTAAAACTTGCAACAGTTTAATACATTAAGCCTTTGTAAATTAAAAAAATATTTATCTTTTCTCTCTCCCTAACCCCTCTGGAATTTAGCAACTCTTACTGAATACAGTTCACCCTTGAGTAACATGGGTTTGAACTGCATGGGTCCACTTATATGCAAATTTTTTTTCCCTAGTAAATATTACAGTACCACACGACCTGGGGTTTGTTGAATCCAAGGGTTCAGAACTGCAGATATGTTTTCCTTTATTCATCCATCCATTTCCAAATATTTGTTAAGTGCTCACTAGAGATTGGCACTGAGCTTAGGCAGTGGAGATGCTGTAATGAAAAGAAGGAATGTGCTCATTGTCCTAAGGGAAAATGCATGGTGGGAAGCAGACATTAAACAAGTAATAACAGTAAGAACCATAATCATCAAATGGGATAACTGCTATAATGGACTGACAGATACTCACTAGTAAATATAAAATAGACAACAAGGACCTACTGTATAGCACAGGGAACATAATGTATGTATAACTGAATCATTTTGCTGTACACCTGAAACACAACATTGTAAATCAACTACACTACAGTTTTTAAAAGTGCAGGATGATAAAAAGGCAGTCAAGTCCCTCTTTAGTGATTTAACCTCTTAGACATAACTCGTTGAATGGAAAGGAAGGAATCCAAGCCAGGTAGATCACTTAGAGTGTATGCTGGTCATTCTTCTTTTGCCTCTGCCCCATCTCTTATCTCCTTACCCTGCAATTCTGTTCCTTTTTTTTCCATCCCTGCCCTGCTCTGTGCCCAGGAGGCTGACCAGTATCAACTTACTGGGATTCCCTTGCACTCTGGCTGCCAGTGGGTCTCGAGTATGGAGCACAGAGATCTAGATGTTACCTTGTTCTCTCTCTGCCTCATCACTATGGATTTTTCAGTGGATGGGTCTGTCTTTAACTACAGCTCTTTTGGGGAAACTTCATCCTCCAGTCTTCCCTCCTCTTTCTCCCTCTGACCTAGTGACGATAAAAACCTCCTCCTGTTGCTAGATCTTGGGTGCCTTAATCTCCATTACAGGTTCTTTAATTTTTTCCTCCATCACTCTCAAAACACCCTTAATTAAATTCTGCTGAAAAATAATAGCCAAGTAAGCCCTCTGTTTTCTGTTGAGACTCTGATTGATACAGAGTGCTTCTCCATTAATTTGCAATTAGAACTAAGAGATCAACTGTATTCTTTTCATGGCAATGAAGTTATTTGCATAAATTCTATAACAATCTATTCTCCCTGTAACAGGACACAATTAGAAACATCGATTTATTACCAAGACTTTGCCTGAAATGTCATATTTAGAAAGATGTAGATAGAACCAAACCATTTGCAGGAACTATGTTGATTTTGTGGGGTCAATGCTTACAAAGTCCCTTGAAAATAACTGGTCTGGTACCTGGCTTACAGGGTTCCCAGGCTTACCCTGGGAAGTGAGGAAGGAAGTTCACTTCCTGACAAACTCAGAACCTTAGGCTATTTGGGGGACATTGAGAAGAGAGAAGTTCACCCAAATCGAGGTATTGCAGGAGAAATATGGTGGTGAGTCCATGGCTTGGCTTCCTAGCCTTTGAGAGGCTTTTAAAAATTGAATCTGATAGAGAGCCCAAAAATAAACCTAGGCATTGATGGTCAACTAATCTATGACAAAGGAGGCAAGAATATATAATGGAAAAAAGGCAGTCTCTTCAATAAGTGGTGCTGGGAAAGCTGGACTGCTACATGGAAAAGAATGAAATCACAACATTCTCTCACACCATATACAAAAATAAACTCAAAATGGGTTAAAGACCTAAATATAAGACTGGATACTGGGGGCTTCCCTGGTGGCGCAGTGGTTGAGAGTCCGCCTGCCGATGCAGCGGACACGGGTTCGTGCCCTGGTCTGGGAAGATCCCACGTGCCGCGGAGCGGCTAGGCCCGTGAGCCATGGCTGCTGAGCCTGCGCGACCGGAGCCTGTGCTCCGCAAAGGGAGAGGCCCCAACAGTGAGAGGCCCGTGTACCGAAAAAAAAAAAAAAAAGACTGGATACTATAAAACTCCTAGACAAAAACATAGGGGGAACACTTTTTGACATAAATCGCAGCAATATTTTTTTGAATCCATCTCCTAGAGTAATGGAAACAAAAGCAGAAAATAAACAAATAGGACCTAATAAAACTTAAAGGCTTTTGCACAGCAAAGGAAACCATAAACAAAATGAAAAACAACATATGGAATGGGAAAAAATATTTGCAAATGATGCAACAAATGAGGGATTAGTTTCCAAAATATACAAACAGCTTAATATCAAAAAAAAACAAACAACTCAGTCAAAAAATGCATGGGGGCTTCCTTGGTGGTGCAGTGGTTAAGAATCCGCCTGCCAATATAGGGGACACAGGTGCGAGCCCTGGTTTGGGAAGATCCCACATGCCACTGAGCAACTAAGCCTGTGCACCACAACTACTGAGCTGGCGCTCTGAAGCCCGCGAGCCACAACTACTGAGCCCGTGTGCCACAACTACTGAATCCCGCACGCCTAGAGCCGATGCTCCGCAACAAGAGAAGCCACTGCAATGAGAAGCCTGCACACTGCAGCGAAGAGTAGCCCCCACTCTCCACAACTAGAGAAAGTCTGTGCACAGCAACAAAGAAACAAAGCAGGCAAAAGTAAAATACATAAAATTTTTTAAAATGCGTGGGAGACCTAACTAGACATTTCTCCAAAGAAGACATAGAGATGGCCAACAGGCACATAAAAACATCACTAATTATTAGAGAAATGCAAGTAAAAACTACAATGAGCTATCACCTCACACTAGTCAGAATGGCCATCATCAAAATGTCTACAAGTCATAAACTCTGGAGAGGGTATGGAGAAAAGAGAACCCTCCTACAGTGTTGGTGGGATTGTAAATTGGTACAGCCACTATGGAGAACAGTACAGACTGGAGTTTCCTTAAAAAACTAAAAATAGAGTTATCATATGACCTGGCAATCCCACTCCTAGGCATATATCCTGAGAAAACTATAATTCAAAAAGATACATGTACCCCAATGTTCACAGAAGAACTATTTACAATAGTCAGGATATGGGAGCAACCTAAATGTCCATCGACAGAGGAATGGATAAAAAAGATGTGGTACATATACACAATGGGATACTATTCAGCCATTAAAAAAAGAATGAAATGATGCCATTTGCAGTAACATGGATGGACCTAGAGATTATTATACTAAGTGAAGTAAGTCCGACAGAGAAGGACAAATATCATATGATATCACTTATATGTGGAATCGAAAAAATGATACAAGTGAGCTTATTTACAAAACAGAAATAGACTCACAGACATAGAAAAAAAAATTATGGTTACCAAAGGGGAAAGGAGGGGGAGGGATAAATTAGGAGTTTGGGAATAAAGTATACACACTGTATATATAAAATAGATGTATAGCACAGGGAACTATACTCAATATATTGTAATAACCTGTAATGGAAGAAAATCCAAATACATATATATATATAAATATGTAATATTTACAAATACATAAATATTTATAACTTAATCACTTTGCTGTATACCTGAAACTAACAACATTGTAAATCAACTATATTTTAATAAATTTTTAAAATAAATAAAAATAAAAATTGAATCTGAGATTCCCTATTAACAGTTCCAGCAATACAAACTGCTCTGCTCTGAGAAATACCACGACAGTGACACGAATGTACGTGCTGTCACTGAAGGCACTCAAGCTGCAAACACATTGATTGATTTGCAGATATTTTTAGAAACAACAACCTTTTTTTTTTTTAGTTTTTAATTTTGGCTGTGCCAGGCCTTAGTTGTGGGATCTTCGTTGCAGCATGTGGGATCTTTAGTTGCGGCATGCAGGCTCATAGTTGCAGCAAGCAAACTCTTAGTTGTGACATGTATGTGGGAACTAGTTCCCCAACTAGGGATCAAACCCGGGCCCCCTGCATTGAGAGTGCAGAGTCTTACCCACTGGACCAGCAGGGAAGTCCCGATTTGCAGATATTAAATCATTCTTGCATCCCTAGAATAAATCCCACTTGATCATGGTGTATGATTCTTTTAATTTGGTTTGTTAATATTATGTTGAGGATTTTTGCATCTATGTACATCAAGGTCCTTGATATTCTTAAAATCCGAATTTAAAATATTATCTCAGTGAAAAATTACAGGTAAATGCAAAAATATCAAGAAATTGAAAGAATCCTTAGAAATAAAGGATAGTAAGGAATAACAGATAAAAGGAACAAGGACTCAAAATAACTTACTTTCCGTAAGAATTTTAGCTCTTCAGAGGAATTCTCATTAAAATAAATGTAAAAGGCAAGCTTTAGATTAAAATTTAAAACTTTGGGGGGCACTATATTTCCATGGTGAAATGGAAACCTGATTTATGTATAAGATATTAAGTAATACTGTTTTCAAAAACTTTTAATGACTTGGATAAGTACTAATATTAAGTGAAAAGGTAACTAGGAATATAGGATGATCCCATCTAATTTAGATGAAATATAGATATGCTGAGTGCTAGTTCTCAAATTTTTAAAAAGGTTTTAGTGTTAATACAATGGGAAGGATTCCATAAGCATGCTTTGGTTTGATATTCTGTTTTCTTTCAACCAGACACACAGAGCTGCGATGCAGACCAGGTGTGACCAACACTTTCCCACCCCACCCCCTGTGCGTCCTGGGAGGCATTGACTTTCTGTCCTCGAGCCCAGTGCCTGACTCAGGGGTTCCATAAATGCTCCCTGATATACTGCACTTGGAAAGAAGCCTATTTTTCTATAGTGTGAAATAATAGGAAAATTACTTCCACTCGAAGATTCCCCCCTAAACATTGAATCTTACAAATTTGGTTTTGATCTACCTGCAATCTTGTGAAGATATCTGAGTTTAGATGTGGCTTCTTCTTTTTTTTTTTTGCGGTATGCGGGCCTGTCACTGTTGTGGCCTCTCCCGTTGCGGACCACGGGCTCCGGACGCGCAGGTTCAGGGGCCCATGGCTCACGGGCCCAGCCGCTCCGCGGCATGTGGGATCTTCCCGAACCAGGGCACGAACCCGTGGCCCCTGCATCGGCAAGCAGACTCTCAACCACTGCGCCACCAGGGAAGCCGTAGATGTGGCTTCTTTTGCAACAGAACCAGGGAACCCTGAGCACTCCTGTCATTTCTCATGTGACCACCAGAGGGCAGTGCGTGGCTGCTTGTGACAATCACACTGCCCCCCCATCAAACCTTTTACAGTCTTCCTCAGAACATGTTTTATATCCTTAGAGCATTTCTTTGAGGATTATTTAATTTCCTTTTATTCTTCAAACCTTTGGAATCTAATGAAAACTCCTTACAAATAACAACTAAAGGTAATGCACTGGATGGGAGATGCCCCTCCTTACACAGGCAGACACATGAAATTATGAGTGTCTGAATGAGATGGACCCTTGCCTAACATAAAATTTAAAAACTCATCCAAAATGGATCAAAGACCTAAATTTAGGAGCTAAATCTATAAACTTATAGAAGACAACATAGGAGCAAATCTTCATGACTTTGGATTTGGAGTCGGTTTCTTAAAGGTGACACTTTTCATGAAGGGTCACTGACATGACTGTTTTCCATTTGACTCTTAGGGTGCCTCAGGCAAGAATTACACAGGTCATTTCTCCAGTAATTCTCCCCAAAACCATTAAGCAGTACCAGTTATTTTCTCCATTTTAGAGATTGGGCCCCTGAGGCTCACAGCCTTTCTCAGTCACCCAGCTAAGAAGAGGCTGAGCAGGGACCAGAGTGCAGTCTCTCTGCCCTTGGACCGTGTGCTCTTTCCACACTGCTCCGCCCTGGATTCCTCCAGAAATCGGATCCCCAGACCTTGAGAGCTCACTGAGATCTGGGGTGGGGTCACCACTTATGCCTGGAGCTTGGTTTGTTGGCCAGGAACGGCCCCCCTTGGCCACTGGGGGCCCTCCAGGTGCCAGGATCAGCCGATATCTGGGCAGAAGGAGGTCTCTCTATGGGCACGAAGAGTAAAGGTTCTTGTATTCTCAGAGCTGAGAAGTCCCCCTGCAGCATCTTGTTGCAGCCTGCTTGTCAGGTGGGCCCTGCAGGCATCTACTGAACACTGGGTTCAAATCCTGCCTCTGCCGGTCTGTGGGGCAGAAAATGGGGCAGTTTATTTCAGCTCCATTCCCTCATCAGTCAAACAGGGACAGTGTTTCTACATTCTTCCTGGGGTTTTAAGAGATTCAGTGAGGGCTTCCCTGATGGCGCAATGGTTGAGAGTCTGCCTGCCAATGCAGGGGACACCAGTTCGTGCCCTGGTCCGGGAAGATCCCACATGCCGTGTGGAGCAGCCGGGCCCGTGAGCCATGGCCGCTGAGCCTTCACGTCCGGAGCCTGTGCTCTGCAACGGGAGAGGCCACAACAGTGAGAGGCCCGCATAAAAATACTAGCAAATTGGATTTGACAGATTATTAAAAGAGTTATCTATTATAATGAACATAGGTTTAATTTCAGATATGTAAAAATAGTTTAATATTATTACAAATTTCTTAATCAATGATTAGTTTAGTAATCAAAGGATCAAAAAAAAAAAGAGATTCAATGAGACGATTCATGTCTGGAAAAGAGACCTAGGTAAGGACTGGATCATCCTTAGCTTTACCTGCTGATATGACCTCCCTGCAAGACCTCTGCTGCCCTGGGTTCCCTGCCTCTGCCCACTCTGTTCCCTCTGCTGAGGGCCCAGCTCCCTCAGACTCAGATGATTCTCCAGAAAGCCCTTTTCACACTCCCATTGGCTGGGGTGTCCCTTGGCCAGCGGTGGGGAACAGCACTGGGGCTCACGCCATCAGACCCAGGGAATCCCTGGAGTTGGATATGAGCCTGTGCCTGTGGACGATGAGGTTCTGAGTGTGCAGAGCTGACCCTGGAGCTCCGTGCACAGTGCCGTCTCCTCCTCGGACCACAGGCCGGGGCACCCGGGAAAGGGGCTCCCTCCTTCCAAGCAGCCACAGTGAGCTCCCTGGGGCACCTCCCCAGCTCCCCTGTGCCTCACCCCGAGACCGCATCTCAGGGTCCCGCAGCCAAGGGGGTCGGGGGGCAGTGTCTTCTCGCGGGTCGATATTGAAAGTCAGTTTCTGGAGAAGAAGTTAGTCTTTAATGGAAACGACATTGGGGGAGTCTGGGCCCCTTCATACAAACCAACACTGAGCCTGAGCCTGTAACCGTGACGGCACTACCCCTGCCGTGGGGACCCGGTCCCGTGGTCCTCACTGCTCTCCACCCCGGTTCCATCAGGGGCGTCCCTCTCTTACCCTCAGGGGAGCCCTGAGTGTCCTCCCTGTGAAGGTCTATGTTCTGTGCATGGGGACCCGTCTCTTGGCCGAGGAGAGAGAGGTCGCTGACCCACAGCCGCAGATAAAGCGCCCTCTGTCCTCACCTTGAGGGAGGTGAGGGCTCCCCCCTTCTCCTCACCTGGGGTCTTGGGCGGGAAGCAGAACCCCACCCCATGCAGAAGCTGAATGTGAGGGGTGCCAGGGCTGAGGGCTGGCGCAGGGCCGAGCCAGGGGTCACTGCTGCGGGAGCCCGAGGGGTGCTCAGGGGCGGTGCCGCCTCCAGAGCCCCCAGCCCGAAGCTCTGACCTTCCCGCAGCTCCCAGGGTGCCCATGTGCTTTGCTAAGGCCTCTCCTGCTCACACAAGCTGCAGCGGTTCTTGCTGTCGCGGCTCAGAACTTCATCTGGCCTGAGCACAGTCAAAGCCACATCTGTAAGTCACCCACCTGCTCTGAGAGGTGCTCTCTTGGGAAGAAGGAACCCTGCCTTGGAGGGGAAGGGAACGGCCGGGCCTGAAGCCTCCTCTGGCCGGGAAGCAGGCCTGCGTTCTTGGCTCGGAAGCAGAGTTAGGAGCCGAGGGCTGGGTGGCTCCCGGGTGGGGCCGGGCAGGGCTGGGTGTGTCACTGGACCAGCAGGGCTAAGATGAGCTCCGGGAAATGGTATATCTCTCCATCTAGTTGTATCATCTTTAATTTCTTTCATCAGTGTCATAATTTTCTGCATACAGGGCTTTTGTCTCCTTAGGTAGGTTTATTCCTAGATATTTTATTCTTTTTTTTGCAATGGTAAATGGGAGAGTTTTCTTAATTTCAATTTCAGATTTTTCATCATTAGTGTGTAGGAATGCAAGAGATTTCTGTGTATTAATTTTGTATCCTGCTACTTTACCAAATACATTGATCAGCTCTAGTAGTTTTCTGGTAGCATCTTTAGGATTCTCTATGTATAGTATCATGTCATCTGCAAACAGTGACAGCTTTACTTTTTCTTTTCTGATTTGGATTCCTTTTATTTCTTTTTCTTCTCTGATTGCTGTGGCTAAAACTTCCAAAACTATGTTGAATAACAGTGGTGAGAGTGGGCAACCTTGTCTTGTTCCTGATCTTAGTGGAAATGGTTTCAGTTTTTCACCATTGAGGACGATGTTGGCTGTGGGTTTGTCATATATGCCCTTTATTATGTTGAGGAAAGTTCCCTCTATGCCTACTTTCTGCAGGGAAACGGGGCAGGGGGGTGGGGTGGGAAACCTGGGCCAGGGGACGGGGGTGGCCCTCCCTGCTCCGTGGGTCACTCTTAGACCCCCTGAGGGCCTCCACTGCCCACTAGGCCACCTCCCTGCCTCAGGTGGAGCTCCGGGCTCTCGGGAGCCCCTGCTTTCCCAAACGAAGCACAAACTTGATGAAGAGACACAGATAGTGGGAACTGCAGCCAACACCTAAAAACATGTACGAATTGTGTTCCCCAAATTCCACTTATAGGGACCAGTCCTTAAAAAAAATAGAGACTGAAGGATGCAGATATACAGTCCAATTATGAGAGTGAAAAACTGGGAATGGCCCAATTGTGCACAGCTGGGGCTGCTGAGTAACCTGGAATGCATGGTCACCGATACAGGACAAGGGATGCAGGACTGACCTGCATGTCCACCTGTGGGGACATCAGTTTACAGAAGAACACAGCCCTGGGGCCTCACTACCCTTACCCTCTTGTGTGCACACACACACAAACACCCCCACTGCACTGTCCAATGGAAAAGACTGGAAAAATGGAAACCACTTGTTAAGAACAATTATTTCCTTTTTTCAGAATTTTATTTTATTTTCTCCCAGTTTTATTGAGATATAGACACACAGCACTGTATAAATATAAGGTATACAGCCTACCGATTTGACTTACAATCATCATGAAGTTTAGTGACTATCCATCCTCTCATATAGACACAAAATAAAAGAAAAAGAAACATGTGTTTTCCCTTGTGAGGAGAACTCTTAGGATTTACTCCTAAGAACTTTGGTATATAACACACAGCAGTGGTAACTGTATTTATCATTTGGACATCACATCCCTAGTACTCACTTCTCGGTTTTTTTTTTTTTTTGAATTTTTGAATTTTATTTTATTTTTTTTTATACAGCAGGTTCTTATTATTATCTATTTTATATATATCAGTGTATACATATCAATCCCAATCTCCCAATTCATCCCACTACCATCCCCTGCCGCTTTCCCCCTTGGTGTCCATACGTTTGTTCTCAACATCTGTGTCTCTGCTTCTGCCCTGCAAACCGGTTCATCTGTACCATTTTAATAGGTTCCACATATATGCATTAATATATATTTGTTTTTCTCTCTCTGACTTACTTCACTCTGTATGACAGTCCCTAGATCCATCCACATCTCTACAAATGACCCAATTTCGTTCCTTTTTATGGCTGAGTAATATTCCCTTGTATATATGTACCACATCTCCTAGTACTCATTTACCTTATAATTGGAAGTTTGTACCTTTTCAACCATCTTCATTCAGTTCCCCCTCCCATCACCCCCCACCTTTTGTAACCACAGATCTGGTCTTTTTTTCTATGAGTTTGTTTGTTTGTTTTTCAAAGTATATTTTACCTTGAACACTATGTTAGTTCCTGGCACACAACATAGTGTTATGTCTATACATTTCAACATGATCACAATGATTAGTCTAGTTACCATCTGTCCCCAGACAAAAATATTAAACTGTTATTGACCATATGCCCCACTAATACAGTACATTTCATTCCTGTGACTCATTTATTTGTAACTGGAAATCTGTACCTCTTCATCTCCCTCACCTATTTCTGCCATCCCCATACGACCCTTCCTCCTGACAACTACCTGTTTCTTCTCTGTATCTATGAGTCTGTTGCTATTTTGTTGTTCATTCTTTCATTTGTTTTGATTTTTAGATTCCACACAGAAATAAAATAATATGATATTTGTCTTTCTCTGTCTGACTGATTTCGCTAAGCATAAGGTCCATCCATGCTGTTGCAAATGGCAAGATTTCATTCTTTTTTGATAGCAGAGTAATAGTCCATTGTGTGTGTGTGTGTGTGTGTGTGTGTGTGTGTATACCACATATTTTTTAATCTATTCATTTGTCAGTGGGCACTTAGATTGCTTCCATATCTTGATTATTGTAAATAATGCTGCTATGAACATTGGGGGGCATATATATCTTTTTGAATTAGTGATTTTGTTTTCTTTCGATAAATACCTGAAAGTGGAATTGCTGGGTTGTATGGTAGTTCTATTTTTAGTTTATTTAGGAACCTCAATACTGTTTTCCACAGTGGCTTCACCAATTTACATTCCCACAAACAGTATATAAGTGTTCCCTTTTCACCACATCCTCTCAAACATTTGTTATTTGTATTCTTTTTGATGACAGCCATTCTGACAAGAATGAAGTGATATCTCATTGTGGTTTTGATTTGCATTTCTCTGATGATCGGTGATGTTGAGCATCTTTTCATGTGTCTGTTGGTAATCTGTATGCTATTGGGGAAATGTCTGTTTAGGTCTTCTGCCCATTTGGGTTTTCATTTTTGGGGGGTTGAGCTGAATGAGCTCTTTGTCTATTTTGGGTGTTAAGCCCTTATCAGAGACATTGTATGCAAACATCTTCTCCCATTCAGTAGGCAGCCTTTTCCCTTTGTTGATAGTTTCCTTCACTGTGCAAAAGATTTGAGTTTGATGGAACCCCATCTGTTTATTTTTGCTTTTGTTTTCCTGGCCTGAGGAACATATCCGAGAAAATATTGCTAAGACCGATATCAAAGTGCATACTGCCTATGTATTCTAGAAGTTTTATGGTGTCAGGTCTTACATTTAAATCTTTAATCCATTTTGAGTTTATTTTGTATCTGGTTTGAAAAGAAAGACAATTATTTCTTGGCAGAAGGAATGTATCTTCTTTTCTTATTTTTATTTATTTATTTTTAATTAATTTATTTTATATTTGGCTGCATTGGGTCTTTGTTGCTGCACTCGGGCTTTTCTCTAGTGGTGGCGAGCGGGGCCTACTCTTCATTGCGATGTACGGGCTTCTCATTGTGGTGGCTTTTCTTGTTGTGGAGCACCAGCTCTAGGTTCGCGGGCTTCAGTAGTTGTAGCTCTTGGGCTCTAGAACGCAGGCTCAGTACTTGTGGCACAGGGGCTTAGTTGATCCATGGCATGTGGGATCTTCCTGGACCAGGGCTCGAACCCATGTCCCCTGCATTGGCAGGTGGATTCTTAACCATTGCAGCACCAGGGAAATCCCTCACAGGTCTTTTTTAATTTACAAAATTTTTAGTTTTTAAGGAAGTTTCTGGTGAAGATAAAATCAAGCAAAATCTGCTCCTCATAGCTTATCCTCCCCAAATTTGGGGCCAAAACATACATATGCAGATATGCATAGAATAAGTAAACACCTTGGAATTATTATAACTTGATAAAGAGCATAAAGAATTAAAGAACCTTCTCTAGACAGTGAACATTTAGCATTTTCTGTTGTATTGTAAAGGGGGTGAAAACTATTAGAGGAACAATTTAAGCTTTGAAGCTCGGAGCTGCAAGTGTGGATATCCAGTGGCACTCACCCAGGGTAATTGTTGAAAAGATTCTGGGGAGGCACTGAGAACCTTACAAAATATCCATAGTAATAACACCTTCCCTTTATGTATTGAAGATAGTATTATCTGTTAGAAAATAGAAACTTCTCATTGGAGTTAGATTACTATGATGTTCACATACAAGAACTAGATTAGGGGCTTCCCTGGTGGCGCAGTGGTTGAGAGTCCGCCTGCCGATGCAGGGGACACGGGTTTGTGCCCTGGTCTGGGAAGATCCCACATGCCACAGAGCGGCTGGGCCCGTGAGCCATAGCCGCTGAGCCTGCGCGTCCAGAGCCTGTGCTCTGCAACGGGAGAGGCCACAACAGTGAGAGGCCAGCGTACCGCAAAAAAAAAAAAAAAAAAAAAAAGAACTAGATTGGAGCATTCATTTTCATACAAGGAAAAATGTTTTTCAGACATTTATTAAAGTGATATTTTTATTTATTATTAAAGTGATAGTTTTCCTGATCTATCACAGACCGAAAACTTCCAGTGTACAGAACTTGCCAGCATGGATTAAATTTCTGTGATAATTATCCTGGAAATCATATTAGCAAGGACCAAACATCTATGGGGCAACTGTGTGCAATTTTGCTCAAGACATCCCTCATGGCGCAGTGGCAAAGAATCTGCCTGCCAATGCAGGGGACACAGATTCGAGCCCTGGTCCAGGAAGATCCCACGTGCCACAGAGCAGCTAAGCCCATGTGCCACAACTACTGAGCCTGCACTCTAGAGCCCACGAGCCATAACTACTGAGCCTGTGTGCCACAGCTATTGAGCCTGTGCTCTAGAGCCTGTGAGCCACAACTACTGAGCCCGTGTGTCACAATTACTGAAGTCCACGTGCCTAGAGCCCATGCTCTGCAAAAAGAGAAGCCACCACAATGAGAAGCCTGCGCACTGCAACAAAGAGTAACCCCCGCTCGCTGCAACTAGAGGAAGCCCACGTGCAGCAACAAAGACCCAACGCAGCCAAAAATAAATAAAATAAATAAATTTACTAAAAAAAAAAAAAAAAAAAAGACAGTCGGTGTCCATTCTACTCACTCAAGTGACAAACAAACCTGGGTTTGAACACTGAAGGGCAGAAATACCTCTTCAACACCAGAGTTCTGGAAAATTCTCATACCTTTTTTGTAACATTCCAGGAATTGGCTAAGTGGCAATGTGGGTTATGAGACTGCAATGATACCATTGGAATTCAATGAATAACTTTAAAAAAAGCCTCACATACTTTCTTTTTCTTAAACAGCTTTATTGAGACATAATTTACAAATTATATAATTCACCCATTTAAAATGTACAGTTCAATGGGTTTTAGTATATGTTCACTGAGTTGTGCAACTATCATCACAATCAATTTTAGAATATTTTCATCACATTCCCCCAAATCCATACCCATTAGCAGTCACTTCCCACTTCCCCCCAACCTCTCCCAGCCCCTGGCAACCATTGATCTGATTTCTGTCTCTATGGATTTGCCTGCTCTGTGAATTTATATCAATGAGATCATATAAGATGTGGGAACTTTTTTTTTTTTGAGGGAAGGGGTAGGGAAAGAGCAATGGTCTGCTTTTCAATTATTGTAAATTTCTTGTCATATAATATTTATAATCCTTCTGTCCCTAAATATTATCTTCCTAATTTCCATCCCAGCTGGTAATGGAAGGGAGGATGGTTCCTGGCTGGTTATGGCATGGTGTTCTGCTGCACAAAGTGCGTGCTCCACTTGGACACTGCAGGAAGGGGAGGGTGTGGTGGACGCCTCTGCTCTTGTCCCCAGTGCTGGCCGTGGGTCCCCAGCCTCCTACATCGCCTAACCAGGTAATAGGAGAAGCCAGACGTGTAAGGATAAGCTGGACGTCTGTGAGAAAGACTTGAGAGTCAAACACCAGAGAAATTAGCTCAAACATCAAGTAGAAGGGACAACAGCAAGAATGGAGAGGTGATGCAGTGTCTAGTGTTTAGACAGAAATCAGATCAGATTAACAGCAGGTAAGAAACAAGCAATCAGTGTCCACAGTGTTCGCCCAGGTGCTCTGATAGCCTTAGTCTGGAACACAGCTATTCCACTGGGAAACACTGAAGGGCCAATGGTCCCTTGTCATTGAGTTAGGTCTTTGTGTTCCGGGAGAATGGATAGGCATCCTTGGTTGCCTTCAAAATAGTTATTTGCCCCATCCCACCTCCACAACCCACATTCCCGCCTCCATTCTGGCTACGTATAGGTCTGACAATGCCAGATACTATATTCCCATTCCTCCTTCCAGGGAGAGTCAAGCATAAGATCCAAAAGTGGCCAAGTGACCTGGTGGGAGACTGCTGGAAGACTTCTCAGAATAGATTTCCTACCTAATAAAAAAGATTCATGAAAAAAAAATACCAGTGGCAAATTTGGCAAGACATTGTCTTCATTTGATCCGAGGAAGTGTAATAACCACCTTGAGACCATGAAGGGGTAAGTCAGAGGATGGCAACTTGGGAATACAGAATCCATCAAGGCCTTGATGGCAATGCTGTACTTTTATTTTTTAAGTAAAAGTATATTTATTTTTATTTTTTATTTTTATTTTTAACATCTTTATTGGAGTATAATTGCTTTACAATGCCGTGTTAGTTTCTGCTCTATAACAAAGTGAATTGCTGTACTTCTGATGTAAGTAATTCCATGGTGCCTTTCTCAGCTTTTTGTTATGTGAGTTTATCAACATTTAATTGGTCTTTCTGATATTTTTTAAATTTTACTTTAATTTTTTTAAACATCTTTATTGGAGTATAATTGCTTTAAAACAAAGTGAATCCACTATACATATACATATATCCCCATATCTCTTCCCTCTTGCATCTCCCTCCCTACCACAATCCCTATCACACCCCCCTAGGTGGTCACAAAGCACCGAGCTGATCTACCCGTGCTTTGCAGCTGCTTCCCACTAGCTATCTACTTTACATTTGGTCATTTGGTAGTGTATATATGTCCATGCCACTCTCTCACTTTGTCCCAGCTTACCCTTCCCCCTCCCCGTGTCCTCAAGTCCATTCTGTAGTAGGTCTGCGTCTTTATTCCCATCTTGCCCCTAGGTTCTTCATGACCACTTGTTTTTGTTTTTTTTTTAGATTCCATATATATGTGTTAGCATACGGTATTTGTTTTTCTCTTTCTGACATACTTCACTCTATATGACAGACTCTAGATCCATCTACCTCACTACAAATAACTCAATTTCATTTGTTTTTAATGGCAGAGTAATATACCATTGTATATATGTGCCACATCTTCTTTATCCACTCATCTGTCGATGGACACTTAGGTTGCTTCCATGTCCTGGCATAGTAAATAGAGCTGCAGTGAACATTGTGGTACATGACTCTTTGAATTATGGTTTTCTCAGGGTATGTGCCAATAGTAGAATTGCTGGGTCATATGTTACTTCTATTTTTAGTTTTTTAAGGAACCTCCATACTGCTCTCCATAGTGGCTGTATCAATTTACATTCCCACCAACAATGAAAGAACGTTCCTTTTTCTCCACACCCTCTCCAGGATTTATTGTTTGTACATTTTTTGATGATGGCCATTCTGACTGGTGTGAGATGATATCTCATTGTAGTTTTGATTTACATTTCTCTAATGATTAATGATGTTGAGCATTCTTTCATGTGTTTGTTGCCAATCTGTATATCTTCTTTGGAGAAATGTCTATTTAGGTCTTCTGCCCATTTTTGGATTGAGTTGTTTGTTTTTTGATATTGAACTGCATGAGCTGCTTGTAAATTTAGGAGACTAATCCTTTGTCAGTTGCTTCATTTGCAAATATTTTCTCCCATTCTGAGGGTTGTCTTTTCATCTTGTTTATGGTTTCCGTTGCTGTGCAAAAGCTTTTAAGTTTCATTAGGTCCCATTTGTTTATTTTTCTTTTTATTTCCATGCCTCTAGGAGGTGGGTCAAAAAGGATCTTGCTGTGATTTATGTCATTGAGTGTTCTGCCTATGTTTTCCTCTAAGAATTTGATAGTGTCTGGCCTTACATTTAGGTCTTTAATCCATTTTGAGTTTATTTTTGTGAATGCTGTTAGGGAGTGTTCTAATTTCATTCTTTTAGATGTAGCTGTCCAGTTTTCCCAGCACAACTTATTGAAGAGGCTGTCTTTTCTCCATTGTATATTCTTGCCTCCTTTATCAAAGATAAGGTGACCATATGTGCATGGGTTTACCTCTGGGCTTTCTATCCTGTTCCATTGATCTATATTTCTGTTTTTGTGCCAGTACCATACTGTCTTGATTACTGTAGCTTTGTAGTATAGTCTGAAGTCAGGGAGCCTGATTCCTCCAGCTCCATTTTTCTTTCTCAAGATTGCTTTGGCTATTCGGGCTCTTCTGTGTTTCCATACATATTGTGAAATATTTTGTTCTAGTTCTGTGAGAAATGCCA
The DNA here is from genome assembly GCF_964165515.1 of Mesoplodon bidens. NCBI lineage: Eukaryota > Metazoa > Chordata > Mammalia > Artiodactyla > Ziphiidae > Mesoplodon > Mesoplodon bidens. Next base: position 107,799,062 of record NC_138176.1, on the reverse strand, counting down.
GTGGTAGTTTGATAGGGATTGCATTGAATCTGTAGATTGCTTTGGGTAATATAGGGTGAACAGGGTAGTATAGCCCTGTTCACAATGTTGGGTCTTCCAATCCAAGAACATGGTATATCTCTCCATCTATTTGTATCACCTTTAATTTCTTTCATCAGTGTCATAATTTTCTGCATACAGGTCTTTTGTCTCCTTAGGTAGGTTTATTCCTTGGTATTTTATTATTTTTGTTGCAGTGGTAAATGGGAGAGTTTTCTTAATTTCAATTTCAGATTTTTCATCATTAGTGTGTAGGAATGCAAGAGATTTCTGTGTATTAATTTTGTATCCTGCTACTTTACCAAATACATTGATCAGCTCTAGTAGTTTTCTGGTAGCATCTTTAGGATTCTCTATGTATAGTATCATGTCATCTGCAAACAGTGACAGCTTTACTTTTTCTTTTCTGATTTGGATTCCTTTTATTTCTTTTTCTTCTCTGATTGCTGTGGCTAAAACTTCCCAAACAATGTTGAATAATAGTGGTGAGAGTGAACAACCTTGTCTTGTTCCTGATCTTAGTGGAAATGGCTTCAGCTTTCACCACTGAGGACAATGTTGGCTGTGGGTTTGTCATATATGCCCTTTATTATTTTGAGGTAAGTTCCCTCTGTGCCTACTTTCTGGAGGGATTTTAGCATAAATCGGTGTTGAATTTTATTGAAAGCTTTTTCTGCATCTATTGAAATGATCATATGGTTTTTCTCCTTTAATTTGTTAATATGGTGTATCACATTGATTGATTTGCATATATTGAAGAACACTTGCATTCCTGAGATAAACACCACTTGATCATGGTGTATGATCCTTTTAATGTGCTGTTGGATTCTGTTTGCTAGTATTTTGTTGAGGATTTTTGCATCTATGTTCATCAGTGATATTGGCCTGTAGTATTCTTTCTTTGTGATATCTTTGTCTGGTTTTTGCATCAGGGTGATGGTGGCTTCGTAGAATTAGTTTGGGAGTGTTCCTCCCTCTGCTATATCTTGGAACAATTTGAGAAGGATAGGTGTTAACTCTTCTCTAAATGTTTGATAGAATTCGCCTGTGAATCCATCTTGTCCTGGGCTTTTGTTTATTAAGAGATTTTAAATCACAGTTTCAATTTCAGTGATTGTGATTTGTCTATTCATATTTTCTATTTCTTCCTGGTTAAGTCTCGGAAGGTTGTGCATTTCTAAGAATTTGTCCATTTCTTCCAGGTTGTCCATTTTATTGGCGTCTAGTTGCTTGTAGTAATCGCGCATGATCCTTTGTATTTCTGCAGTGTCAGTTGTTACTTCTCCTTTTTCATTTCTAATTCTATTGATTTGAGGCTTCTCCCTTCTTTTCTTGATGTGTCTGGATAATGGTTTATCAATTTGGTTTATCTTCTCAAAGAACCGGCTTTTAGTGTTATTGATCTTTGCTGTTGTTTCCTTAATTTCTTTTTCATTTATTTCTGATCTGATCTTTATGATTTCTTTCCTTCTTCTAACTTTGACGTTTTTCTGTTCTTCTTTCTCTAATTGTATTAGGTGTAAGGTTAGGTTATTTGAGATGTTTCTTGTGTCTTAAGGTAGGATTGTATAGCTATAAATTCCCCTCATAGAACTGCTTTTGCTGCATCCCATAGGTTTTGGGTCGTCGTGTTTTCATTGTCATTTGTTTCCAGGTATTTTTTAAATTCCTCTTTGATTTCTTCAGTGATCTCTTCCTTATTAAGTAGTGTATTGTTTCGCCTCCATGTGTGTGCAGTTTTTAGAGATTTTTCCTGTAATTGATATCTAGTCTCATAGCATTGTGGTTGGAAAAGTTACTTGATACAATTTCAATTTTCTTAAATTTACCAAGGCTTGACTTTTGACCCAAATATGATCTATCCTGGAGAATGTTCCATAAGCACTTGAGAAAAATGTGCATTCTGTTGTTTTTGGATGGAATGTCCTATAAATATCAATTAAGTCCATCTTGTTTACTGTATCATTTAAAGCTTGTGTTTCCTTATTTATTTTCATTTTGGATGATGTGTCCATTGGTGAAAGTGGGGTGTTAAAGTGCCCTACTATGATTGTGTTACTGTCGATTTTCCCTTTTATGGCTGTTAGTATGTGCCTTATGTATTGAGGTGCTCCTATGTTGGGTGCATAAATATTTAAAATTGTTGTATCTTCTTCTTGGGTTGATCCCTTGATCATTATGTAGTGTCCTTCTTTGTCTCTTATAATACTCTTTAAAGTGTATTTTGTCTGACATGATAATTGCTACTCCAGCTTTCTTTTGATTTCCATTTGCTTGGAATATCTTTTTCCACCCCTCACTTTCAGTCTGGATGTGTCCCTAGGTCTGAAGTGTGTCTCTTGTAAACAACATATATAAGGGTCTTGTTTTTGTATCCATTCAGCCAATCTATGTCTTTTGGTTAGAGCATTTAATCCATTTACATTTAAGGTAATTATCGATATGTATGTTCCTATTCCCATTTTCTTAATTGTTTTGGGTTTGTTATGGTAGGTCTTTTCCTTCTCTTGTGTTTCTTGCCTGGAGAAGTTCCTTTAGCATTTATTGTAAAGCTGGTTTGGTGGTGCTGAGTTCTCTTAGCTTCTGCTTGTCTGTAAAGGTTTTAATTTCTCTGTCAAATCTGCATGAGATCCTTGCTGGATAGAGTAATCTTGGTTGTAGGTTTTTCCCTTTCATCACTTTAAATATGTCCTGCCACTCCCTTCGGCAGAGTTTCTGCTGAAAGATCAGCTGTTAACCTTATGGGGATTCCCTTGTATGTTATTTGTTGTTTTTCCCTTGCTGCTTTTAATATTTTTTCTTTGTATTTAATTTTTGATAGTTTGATTAATATGTGTCTTGGCGTGTTTCTCCTTGGATTTATCCTGTATGCAGCTCTCTGTGCTTACTGGACTTGATTAGGGAAGTTTTCCATTATAATTTCTTCAAATATTTTCTTAGTCCCTTTCTTTTTCTCTTCTTCTTCTGGGACCCCTATAATTCGAATGTTGGTGCCTTTAATGTTGTCCAAGAGGTCTCTGAGACTGTCCTCAATTCTTTTCATTCTTTTTTCTTTATTCCACTCTGCTGTAGTTATTTCCACTCTTTTATCTTCCAGGTCACTTATCCGTTCTTCTGCCTCAATTATTCTGCTACTGATCCCCTCTAGAGAATGTTTAATTTCATATATTGTGTTGTTCATCATTGTTTGTTTGCTCTTTAGTTCTTCTATGTCCTTGTTAACTGTTTCTTGCATTTTCACTATTCTATTTCCAAGATTTTGGATCATCTTTACTATCATTAATCTGAATTCTTTTTCAGGTAGACTGCCTATTTCCTCCTCATTTGTTAGGTCTGGTGGGTTTTTACCTTGCTCCTTCATCTGCTGTGTGCTTCTCTTTCTTCTCATTTTGCTTATCTTACTGTGTTTGGGGTCTCCTTTTTGCAGGCTGCAGGTTCGTAGTTCCCGTTGTTTTTGGTGTCTGCCCCCAGTGGCTAAAGTTGGTTCAGTAGGTTGTGTAGGCTTCTTGGTGGAGGAGCCTAGTGCCTGTGTTCTGGTGGATGAGGCTGGATCTTGTCTTTCTGGTGGGCAGGTCCACATCTGGTGGTGTGTTTTGGGGTGTCCGTGGACTCATTATGATTTTAGGCAGCCTCTCTGCTAATGGGTGGGTTTGTTTTCCTGTCTTGCTAGTTGTTTGGCATAGGGTGTCTAGCACTGTAGCTTGCTGGTTGTTGAGTGAACCTGGGTGTTGGTGTTGAGATGGAGATCTCTGGGAGATTTTCACCATTTGATATTATGTGGAGCTGGGAGGTCTCTTGTGGACCAGTGTCCTGAAGTTGGCTCTCCCACCTCAGAGGCACAGCACTTACTCCTGGCTGCAGCACCAAGAGCCTGTCCTCCACACGGCTCAGAAGAAAAGGGAGAAGAAAGAAAGAAAGGAAAAAATAAAATGAAATGAAATAACATAAAATAAAGTTATTAAAATAAAAACTATTTTTCAAAAAAATTTTAAATGTAATAAAAAGAAAGAAAGAAGAGTGCAACTAGACCAAAAAACAAGTCCACCAATGATAACAAGTGCTAAAAACTATACAAAAAAAAAGAAAAAAAGAGGATCGACAGAACCGTAGGACAAATGATAAAAGCAAAGCTATACAGAGAAAATCACACACAGAAGCATACACATACACACTCACAAAAGGAGAAAAGGGGGGAAAATATATATATATATCATTGATCCCAAAGTCCACCTCCTCAATTTGGGATGATTCGTTGTCTATTCATGTATTCCACTGATGCAGGGTACATCAAGTTGATTGTGGAGATTTAATCCGCTGCTCCTGAGGCTGCTGGGAGAGATTTCCCTTTCTCTTCTTTGTTCGCACAGCTCCCGGGGTTCAGCTTTGGATTTGGCCCCGCCTCTTCTTCACTCAGACAGGATGGGATTAAAGGAGCAGCTGCTTTGCGGGCTCTGGCTCACTCAGGCCGGGGGGAGGGAGGGGTACGGATGCAGGGCAAGCCTGCGGCTGCAGGGCCCCGGCTTGACATTGATGTTGCAACAGCCTGAGGCGCGCCGTGTGTTGTGCCGGGGAAGTTGTCCCTGGATCCCTGGACCCTGGCAGTGGCAGGCTGCATAGGCTCCCCAGAAGGGAGGTGTGGAGAGTGACCTGTGCTCGCACACAGGCTTCTTGGTGGCGGTAGCAGCGGCCTTAACGTCTCATGCCCATCTCTGGGGTCTGTGCTTTTAGCCGTGGCTCGCGCCCCTCTCTGGAGCTCCTTTAAGCAGCGCTCTGAATCCCCTCTCCTCGCGTACCAGGAAACAAAGAGGGAAGGAAAAGTCTCTTGCCTCTTCGACAGCTCCAGACTTTTCCCCGGACTCCTTCCCGGCCAGCCGTGGCGCACTAGCCCCCTTCAGGCTGTGTTCACGCTGCCAACCCCAGTCCTCTCCCTGGGATCCGACCTAAGCTCGAGCCTCAGCTCCCAGCCCCCAGCCCCGCCCGCCCCGGCGGGTGAGCAGACAAGCCTCTCGGGCTGGTGAGTGCCGGTTGGCACCGATCCTCTGTTCGGGAATCTCTCTGCTTTGCCCTCTGCACCTCTGTTGCTGTGCTCTCCTTTGCGGCTCCGAAGCTTCCCCCCTCTGCCACCTGCAGTCTCCGCCCGTGAAGGGGCTTCTAGTGTGTGGAAACCTTTCCTCCTTCACGGCTCACTCCCCGAGGTGCAGGTCCCGTCCCTATCCTTTTGTCTCTGTTCTTTCTTTTTTCTTTTGCCCTACCCAGGTACGTGGGGAGTTCCTTGCCTTTTGGGAGGTCTGAGGTCTTCTGTCAGCGTTCAGTAGGTGTTCTGTAGCGGTTGTTCCATATGTAGATGTATTTTGAAGTATTTGTGGGGAGGAAGGTAAACTCCACGTCTTAGTCTTCCACCATCTTGAATCCCCTCCCTCTGGGCTTTCTGATTTTTTTTTTTTTTTTTTTTTTTTTTTGCGGTACGCGGGCCTCTCGCTGCTGTGGCCTCTTCCGCCGCAGAGCACAGACTCCGGACGCGCAGGCTCAGCGGCCATGGCTCATGGGGCCAGCCTCTCTGCAGCACATGGGATCCTCCCGGACTGGGGCACGAACCCGTGTCTCCTGCATCGGCAGGTGGACTCCCAACCACTGCGCCACCAGGGAAGCCCCTTTCTGATATTTTTTATAGGAAGTATCCTAGAATGATATACAATAATGAGTATACTACTTTCAGAGGAGCATTGGTTATAATCTTGTTTACAAGACAAGCATGCAGTGGTACTTCCTTCGATTTCTCCTTGGAAAAATCCTCCCAGTGGATGCCATACTTGGTCAGTATTCCAAGAACTGGGGTGTCTTTGTGGACTAGGAAATCCTAAGAACCAAGGGAAGAACATATAGTATTACATGGCAGTGAGTGCCCCCCCAGAAACAGTGGGATCACGGAAACACCAAGTTCAATGCCATAAATCAATAGTATGTGGTGGAGTATATCAGCCCCGTGAAGTTGGGGGTGGGTGTGAGAATAGGTGGGGAGGCTGATTTTCTTTGTGATGTGGGTCCTAAACACCAGGTTTCCACAGGTAATGCTTCAGATCAAATTATATCTGGGCCCACTGACCAGGGCCTTGTCAACAACATTTCAATTTTCCATGATACACCTCTGTAAAGATTTTTAAGGCAATTCTTGGCTGGAAACCAGAACATATAATTTTTTTCTTTTTTTTAAATTAATTTTTTTGGAGTATAGTTGATTTACAATGTTGTGTTAGTTTCAGGTGTACAGGAATGTGAATCAGTTATACATATACATATATCCAGTCTTTTTTTAGATTCTTTTCCCATTTAGGTCATTACAGGGTATTGAGTAGAGTTCCGTGTGCTATACAGTATATATATGATGGAATATTACTCAGCCATGAAAAAGAGTGAAATAATGCTACTTGCAGAACATATCATTTTCATTAAGGTTTTAGATTTAGCAAAGGTCGAAAGCAGGGCCCAAAGTCCCCAAGATCAACACACTGTGACACTGCCCAGAAGCAGTTCTGATAGCTCTGGAACGAGAAATTTATGTTCCTTTTTAAGTTGAAATGATACAGTGCTGCCTGGTGGTGCTACCCATTCTGGAAAGTGACAGGCTCTTATGCCAAACAATTCTGCTCTACCCCATCTTAATCCCCATCCCCACATTAGGGAAAGTCAAGAGCCAGAAAGTGTGTGCACACTCCCTTCAAGCAAGTACCTCCATCTTCAAACAAGAGTGTGTTCTGCAAAAGCCTCTTTGGACCACCCCAGCTCAATGTAGGGCTCCCCTGCCTGTGCCCAAAACAAACTTCTGTGCTGTCAGTGGTTGGATCCAGCTCTGCCTCTGCAAAACCAGTGAGACAACAGAAACACCACGCTTTGAGGCTTCCACATGAATCAGGGGCTCTGTGTGTTTATTTTTTTAAATGCACATACAAGCAACATGAAACAAAAAACTAGACATGGGTGGTTTGCTGGATTTCTTGTGAACTTTTGGTTGTGGAGAATAGGAATGAAATTGGGATCTTACAGCATCTATGAACAGCAGTCACGAGGCTCCACCCAATTATCTAATAGGTCGAACAACACATTAGACTGCAGATATTAGGAATTTGTGTTCTTTACTCTGTGCCATACGTCCCAAGATCAGGGACTGGTACATCATAACAGACTTATCCCTGTTGTCAAGGACATGTGGAAGGTTTCTGAACCAGCAACTTAGAGAGGAATGTCAGGTCCCCCTATCTTGGTAGGTCAAGCTAGCTGGACCAAAGTGCTCAACTAGCAGTGGTGCTTGCTTCAAACTTTCAGAGGAGGGGTTTCCTATCAGAGTTAATCTGGAGTGGAAGAAGCTACCTGGAAGTGGAAGAAAGCCAGATCCTGAGGTCAAAGAGGCAAATATCACAGTTCCAGGGGGTGCTATTGGGGCAGGCTGGGTAGATAAATAGCCAGATTACCACAAGGCAAGTTGCTATGTGCTGTAGCAGAAGATCCAGGAGGAGAAAGTGAGGAACACTGGAGAGGATGGAAGTGGGCTGATTCGAGAAGTCTTCACTTAAGAAGTGATACTGGAATACTACTCGGCCATAAAAAAAGAATGAAATAATGCCATTTGCAGCAACACGGATGGACCTAGACATGATCATACTAAGTGAAGTCAGTAAGACAGAGAAAGACAAATATATGATATCATGTACACAAGGAATATAAAAAAAGATGCAATTGAAACTTATTTACAAAACAGAAATAGACTGACAGACATAGGAAACAAATTATGCTTACCAAAGTGGAAAGGGGGGGAGGCATAAATTAGGAGTTTGGGGTTAACAGATACAAACTACTATATGTAAAATCGATAGCCATCCGCACCCCCGGCCTGGGCCTCGACCTGGACCTGGACGGGGCCGCGCCAGAGAAGGCCAGTCGCCTCCCAGCGCTGCTTGCTCGAGATTCTGCAAAAGCAGTGGAGTGTGCCTTGGTCCAAAGAACCAAACATGTATACGGATCCTGAGACACAAAGGCCTGAAGGAGACCCACTTCACCAAGAACATGAGGCAGTAGGACACCGAGAACAGCAGGACTGTGCTGATCTGTGCCCAGCGGTCCCTGTGTGCAGCCTTCTTGGTCCAGACCTGTGGAGAAGGCCTGTGGGCCAGTGGCCTGAGAGTGGACAGCCAGAAGCAGAGGATCCATCCGGCAGTGAGTGTCCGTGTCTTCCGAGATCGTCTTCCTGTTGGAAGGCGTTGAGTTGAGGGCGGATGGCAAGGTCGCATCTTACGCCAAGTTCCTGTACCCACCAACGCCCTGGTCAAGCTCAAGCTGGACCGCTCAGCCCAGCGGCCCCGCCCTCTGCTGGGGTCCAGATGTAACCCTGTCCCGCCCAGGGCGGCGCCGGCGGGCTCAGGACCTTCAGGATGACTGGATTGCTGGCTAAGCAATACTGTGGAGAAACCATGTTTACTGTCGTGTAGGATTTGGTTCTTTGGGTCTTTGTTTCCTAAGGGAACAGAAACTGGTTAAACAGCGGAGTCTGCTGAAGTTGTGACTTGAACCATACTTGACCCTCCAGCAGGGAGGAGACCACTTCACAGCCCTGCCTCCCTGCAAGGGTGAGGCAGCCTTCTTCCTCCCGGCAGGAAGTGGGAGCTGCCTGGGCTGGAGCACCGCCGCACTAAGCAGACCCCAAGGGCTGGTCGTTGTCCTTCTGGGCAGGTCTGTGCCCAGCACGCCAGCTTCTCCACGCACATGTGGCCCAGTTCCTCTGCTTGCTGCCCCACCGGAAACACTGAAGTCGGTGGGCTGGAGCTTCTCCTTCACGGGTTAGCTGCTCTCAAAAAGGACCAGGTTGGCTGGGCCATTAAGTTGCTTCCATACTGCTGTGCCATGAACTGTCACTAGAGGGGCTCGAGGACAGCCCCACCATGCATCCTACCCGTGTGCACTGGTGCTTTTGCAGAAGGGAGACACCAGCCCTCGTCAGCATGCTCAACCACCAGCAACTCGGGGAGAACCCAGCAGGGGAGCAGGATGGCTGCTCCCACCCTGCTGGCTGCTGTTCCTTCTTCCTCAGTCACTCACTTGGGCTAAGGGATGGGAGGACTGCAGGATAGAGCACGAAACCCAAGTCTGTACCCGGCCTTATTTACTGAGGAGTGCCTCTGCCCTGTCCTCCCCAAGACGACCCCCAGAGCCCACGTGCACCAACGGGGGATTGAAGGATGAAGCTTCTAGACCCTGGTAGCTCTTCTGGAAAGTGACCTGTCCTGCCACCACAGCATCTCAAGGACACTTCTGTTGCAGGCACTGCAAGGGACCAACTTCCAAAATGTATGTCCTGGTTTACAATTAGCCTTAGGAGCACATCTTCCTGGGAATTTCTATACAGATGTTAGAATGGCTGATACAGTAACTTAAGTTTGTGCGTTTATTAGTGAGAATTAGTCATTCACTAAACCCGTCTGTAACCTTCCCTTTAGTGCACTATGTTCCTTTTTTTTTCTTAACATCTTTATTGGAGTATAATTGCTTTACAATGGTGTGTTAGTTTCTGCTGTATAAAAAAGTGAATCAGCTATATATATACATATATCCTCATATCTCTCTATGTGTCCTTTTTAATAACGTCAAGAGCTGCCACTGTGTGGTACTCAAGTGAAACCAGTATTTATGGCACTAAACTTCAGCCTGAACTGTCACCCCCTAGAACCAGCCCAGACGTCTTTGTCCAAGGTTCTGGGGCCACTCCCTCATCACCTGTGAGGCCCTGTGGACTTAAACGTGAGCTCTGTGGCTATCTGACCTCACTGTCTAGTTATGTGTCATGGATCTCTTTGCAAAAAGTAATGTATTTGTGGTTTAAGTAAAATTTAGTTTTGCAAAAAATAAAATCGATAAACGACAAGACCTACCATATAGCACAGAGAAATGTATTCAATATCTCGTAATAACCTATAATGGAAAAGAATATGAAAAACAATATATATATTCATATATGTAAATATATGTAAACTGAATCACTTTGCTACACACCTGAAACATTGTAAATCAACTATACTTCAATTTTTAAAAAAAGTATTAGAACTGAGAGGAAAGTATGTAGAAAGTTGCCCTGGAGAATAGGGATATTATAGAGAAAGCCGTTTGGGCAAGGTAAATCAGTAGCATGTGTACAATAAATGAATATCAACATGTACACATTGTATTTAGGGCACAATGAGTATTTTAGATAGAGAATAATGTACTTTTTTTTTTTTTTTTTTTTTTTTTTTTTGCTGTACGCGGGCCTCTCACTGCTGTGGCCTCTCCCGCTGCGGAGCGCAGGCTCCGGACGCGCAGGCCCAGCGCCCATGGCTCACGGGCCCAGCCACTCCACAGCATGCGGGATCCTCCCGGACCGGGGCACGAACCCGTGTCCGCTGCATCGGCAGGCGGACTCTCAACCACTGCGCCACCAGGGAAGCCCAATAATGTACTTTATATTCAGGGAAAGGGAGTAGTTGGAATGGAAACAAGGGGAGCAGAGAAAGATAAATGGAGAAAGATGAGATGATAAGAAAAATGAAATGAAAGGACCATCCCTCGTAAAGAGTCTGGCAGCTCAGGAAAATGCCCTTGGAACTACTGAAGTTTCTAATCTGGTGACGCGACTAGAACCCCTCCACAGCAAGCTTCTCTAATTCACGTGCCTGCAGGGCCAGGCTCTTCATGTAAAGGATGAAGAAGCCATGTGAAGGTGGGGATGAACTATGCCATCTGAACGGGGCCGTGCTCCCTAGCTCCAGGAGATTTTTATCATTTGAGACTATAGGCCAACATCCTCAACTCGTTAGGAAAATGTTTATTGAAGTAAACTTGACACATATCATTGTGCAAATTTTAAGTGTACACATCAATTTAATACATTTCATATTGTAGTGTGACTGTCATTGTAGCGATAATTAGCACCTCTATCAGGTTACATAACTATCATTTCCTTTCAGTGGTTGGTATAATTAAGTTCCAGTCTCTTAGCAACTTTGACGACTATAATACTATTGTCGTCTATATTCACTATACTGTACATTAGATCAGTTCTTTAAAAATTTTAAAAGAAGCCAGAAAGCCAGCTACAAGAAACTTCTAATTTTTCAATGTTGGCAACTAATTTAAAATCAAAGATTTCAACAGTTTGTTGGCCAAAAAAAGCATTTCTAAATGTACATTTGTCTGGACCTGAGGACGTCTAGATTTTTACTCAACACTAAGCAATGCTGCAAAGTACGTAAATTGCACATGTGTTATCTGTATTCATGGTTTACTCACATTGAATTTTTAAAGCAGATTTGAAAACCCTCAGCTCAGGAGACAGGCTACATGTAAGGACTCTGAGATTAGAAGTCCAGCCTTAGGACTGAAACAGATTTATTCGGTGACCTTGAACAAGGTCATTAACCAGGAGTTCACATTAGCATCTGGGTCTGCTGTGAGAGGAGTTAACCGAAGGGATTTAAAATATTTAGCTCCCTCCCAATGAGTGATTCGAGAATTCATGATACTCTCCTTGTCTGTAAGTTTAAAGTCTGTCTCATTTGGACAGCTCCCATGAATTTTGCCAAAATTATCAGCATACTATGAAACCCCAAAATAAGAGTTATGCTCTTGGGCTTCCCTGGTGGCGCAGTGGTTGAGAGTCCGCCTGCCGATGCAGGGGACACGGGTTCGTGCCCCTATCCCGGAAGATCCCACATGCCGCGCAGCGGCTGGGCCCGTGAGCCATGCCGCGGAGCCTGTGTGTCCGGAGCCTGTGCTCCGCAACGGGAGAGGCCACAGCAATGAGAGGCCCGCGTACAGCAAAAAAAAAAAAAAAAAAAAAAGAGTTATGCTCTATCAGCTGAATGCAAACTTTTGCAACATTGTAAAAACAAAAATAAAAACAAAACAACCCCAGATATTCCTTTTACAAAGCACACCATATATTTTCCAGGAAAGAATAGTTCTGTTTAAGTCAATTTTTTTTCAGTCCCTTAGGCTCCGCAACTAACTTCCTTATAAAGCACAGTAGAAAAGTGAGAATGTATTCAATATTTTAAGCCTCAGAAGCAAATAAGTTGGTGGAAGAAGCTAATATTTACTTCTCTGCTTATCCACTCATATCTGTGTATGACCCTTGAGTCGAGGCTGTGAAAAGTTCTCATTTACACTGTTCCTTATGTGGAGAATGCATTCAGTCAAGCATAGTGGACTCTTCTTAACTTTGATGGTAAAGTATATTTAATATTCTTATGCTGTATTTTATAAACCTAGACGTGTACTGCACAGGTATGCACAATTATTATTTTAACAGGGTCAGTCCAATTAATAAATTTTATATACTCCAAAATTATTGTGTGGTACATGGAACCATACTTTCCCTATTCATCAGTATGAAATTCTCTTTCACTTTGATATGGTTTGGTGTGGGTCTTTAATAACGCCCCCAATCTCATCCAACCCATTAATGGCATTAAAAACTAATGCTCATGTTTCTCATTTGTGAACTTTGTGGGTTTTCTTCAGCATTAAAAATGAGTTGGTCGCCCCTGTGGAACCCCTATAGCTACTTTCTCTAAAGAACATACAGCATCGATCTTAGGAAATCACTGCACACGCTTCACTTTTGTGCATCGTCAGTAACATGACGTGTTCCCTCCCTCATCCTCACTGTTCGCCTCTGCCCCTTCCTCTCCAGCCACACATCACCCGCTCTGACAGTTCTGCCCTTGTTTGCTACATTCCTATCTGCTGCCTTTTGTCGGCTTTCCCAGCTTCACGCAGACCTGACTCGTTTGGCATCTGTGTGCATTTCTGGCCCTCCAACCTCCTACACATGGCTCATGCATTGCTGTGCCCAAGCCCATCCTCTGACTGCAGGCTTTGTCTCCCTCGCCCACTGCACAAAACCCACCCCTTGTGTTCTATTGCCCTTTATGTTCAGAACGGCCTCCCACGAACATTCATACACCTCCTTACTATGCTGTCCCAGATCATTTCTCCAGAAGGGCTTTCTAGTCTGCAAGCGCCCCTGCTCCTGTGTTCGCAAGCCACACTCTCAGCTGTTCCTGCCCTATTTGTAGCTACTCCCTTTTGTCCCTGAAGGATTTTATTTGGAGCATTAATTTTTTTCTGGATACTTTCTTTACATAAATAATCAGGGAAACTGCAGCAGTATATGTTAAATAAACATGTATAATATTTATTTGTAAGTAAGTTATGCAAACACATGGGCAGGAGTACTCCTATTACTTGATGGTCACATGGACCAGTGAGAGCAGAACGAAATTGCTTCTCACACGGGAGAAACTTACATCTTTGCTATATGGTATTTTAACAACCACTACTATCAGGAAATTTAAACTTTTAAATAAAAATGCCAGGTCATTGCTTCCCTGGTGGCGCAGTGGTTGAGAGTCCGCTTGCCGATGCAGGGGACGTGGGTTCATTCCCCTGTCCAGGAAGATCCCACATGCCACGGAGCGGCTAGGCCTGTGAGCCATGGCCGCTGAGCCTGCATGTCGGGAGCCTGTGCTCCGCAACAGGAGAGGCCACAGCAGTGAGAGGCCCGCATACCGCAAAAAAAAAAAAAAAAAAAAAAAAAAAAGCCAGATCAACATTTAGAATATTTGTTAAAATGTTTAAGATTTGTTATTTTTTTAAACATCAACTTTTTTTGTTTTAATATTTATCTCTTTATATAGTTGCACCGGGTCTATTTGCGGCTTGCCAGCTCCTTTGCTGCGGCATGCAGGCTCCTTAGTTGCGGCATGCATGTGGGATCTAGTTCCCTGACAAGGGATCGAACCTGGGCTCCCTGCATTGGGTGCGTGGAGTCATCCACTGAGCAACCAGGGAAGTCCCTGTTAAAATTTAATGTTTGTTAAAAAGGCTTTTTAAAACTGCCTTTGTCGTAGATGTAAGAATGCATGATTCTTAGGATCTTTGAGTACTTTCACCCTGTATAGTATATGAGACTTGAATTGAATGGAAATGTGTGCCTTTAAATATCTTTGAAAGAAAACACTATCATTATGTCTTTTTCAACTATAGCAGTTTACTAAATTAGCTTTTGGAGGAACCATTTGTCACCTCTTTGCTGCAATAAAACTGCATGCAGTTTCCAAAAACGGAAATTCTGTATCTGTCTATATTCCCTTGGACCAGATGTGAACTGATGCAAAAATAATAATAATCAATGGCAATTACAAGCTTTGAACTCACTGCACTAAGGTCGTACGGCAGGCTGCCCAGCCTCTCTTCATATGATAACTCCCAGTCTCGGAAAAGATTCATGCTAAATAAATAGCTCACTGCCTTGCCCAAAGGCTCCCAAAATGCCGTTTGTCCTCAACGAGAAAAGTCATGAAAAGAAAATGTGGAGATTCAGGGTCTTCATTTGGTCTCCTCCAAACAATCCATCAAGCATGATCTCCCTTCTTTTGAAACTTCTGTTGCACTTCCACTCTGTATCACTCATTCTCACAGTAAACCATACTGTCTTCTCTTTCTCTGTGTGTTTGTCTTCCTGCCACCGTCTTCTGTGGAAATGCTAGCGGCAGGGACCATGACTCTATGCTCTGCTCATTTCAGCATTGGTGCCATGCAAACGGGAGGGACATGAATTCATGAAACAAACATCTGCTGCATATCTACTACGCTCCGGCACTGTAACCAGAGATACGGTGGTAAACAAGACAAGGTCCTGCCCCCAGAGAACTGAAATCTGGAGGGAGAGAGACAGGCAAGCAAACAGGCAAGTACCATCAAATGTGATGTGTGATCCTTGAAGCCAGCAGTGGGGCCACGAGAGCACATTTAGCGGGATTTGAGCTGGTTGTAAAGAGTCCACGATGAGCTCTGGACTAAGTGACTTCTAAGAAGCAATCTGGAGGTGAGTAGGACTCAGCCCAGTGAAGAAGGGTTGGGGGAGCAGAGAAGTTTTCCCCAGAGTTTAAGTTTCATCCCAGAGGTGAGAAAGAGCAGAGCACATTAAAGGAACAAGAAATACTCCAGTAGACTTGGAGTTTACAGTCGTGGTGTGGATTGGAGACGGGGAATGAAGCTCTAAAAATGAGCCGAGACCAAGAGACACAGGAGGATATTTGGTCTTGCATCTTCAGTGTAACGGAGGGTTAGGGAAGGTTCTGAGCAAGCGTGTGACTAATTGTGGCTGGACTTCAGGAAGGTCTTTCTGGTTGCGTTGCGGAGAGATGGCGGGAGGGGGGCTGCGGCAGGGATCCAGGTGAGGGCGGGGCTGCGCTGGACCAGGGCGGGGGATGGGGAGGGGCGGTTGCACTCGCTCCCTATTTGCCGGTGGAGTAAATGGGAAAGACTAGGTGGTGATTGTTTGGGAGGCTGTGGGAGGAGGAGGGGAAGGAGGATACCCGTGTTTCCAGTTTAGTCAGCTGCAAGTAGGCTAGTAATTCTAGAGCAGGACTGCGGTCCTCAGGGTGTGGGCCAGCAGCGTTCGCACCACCTGGGAACTGATGAAAAATGCAAATTCCCCAGCTCCACTCAGTACCCAGTGAGTGAGAAATGTGTCCGCGGAGGAGACCAACGACCTGAGTTTTAACCACCTTCCAGGGACCCTGGTGCGTGCTTAAGCTTGAAAACCAATGTTTCAGCTCATGGTTCTTCAAACTGTTTTGCTCAGCACCCTTAAAAATGTTTGAAAAAATATGTACAATTCACACATTTTAAATTTGACATCCAAACATTTTCTTTGCAAAGGATGTAATTTCTAGCATATCAAAAATTATTATATCTTTTAACTACCGTCAATCAATTCAAAATACTCTAGCAATTGGTATCCACCATCTCACAGTGAGAAGATAAACACACTAAAAAAAAATAAACAAGCTCTTTTTAAAAACAGTTTAGCAATTTCAAAATGTACCTTCATTCCTTGAACATTCATATTCTTTTAATTTCCATAACTGAATTTTATACTATATTCTATTAATCAACCTACCATATTTATCTGCAACAAAATATGAATGTAATAAAATATTCGTCCTCAATTTAGATATAATTATTTTAGCACAAAAGATAGTATAACTTTTTATAATTTTGATAATAACTATTAACATAAAACATAAAATATTATTGAAGTATATCTCCTAATGAGATGAATAGGGCCTTTAAACTTTAATTCATATATCTGTGGATAAATATTACATATTAATAAAATAAAACAAGCTTTGCATCAGTTCTATTCATATTTTTCTTTTTATAATGCAAATTTAAAAAAAATAATGAAACACCCTGTTTGTATAATAAGTACATAGAAGGAGTGAAAGGAGTTTTATTATAGCAATTCTACCTAATTCTCTGAACTCCTTCTAGGATATATGCCAAAATATTACAGAATCACCTATCATCAAATATGTCTGGTCGAGCTTCCCTGGTCATCCAGTGGTTAAGACTGCGCTTCCACTGCAGGGGATGCAGGTTCAATACATGGTCAGGGAAGTTCTGCTTGCCACATGGTGCGACTAAAAAAAAAAAAATGTCTGGTGGACTGTAAGTTCTCTGTGAAATGGGAGGCCAATTCATCCCTTGAGAGTAAAGGTGAAATGTGAGGTCGGCACATGGAAGAGAAAGGATTTCAGGGGAGGGGGTGGGAGTGGAAGAGAGTGAGGACAAAGAACATAAGTGAATTGTTGGGCAGCCTTTAGGCCCTGAAACGCTAAGGATACAAATGACTGAATCAACGAATTAATGCGAGCATGTCATTGAGTTGCCGCTGTTTTGAAATAGATTTCTAATCAATTGAGCAAAGCTTAGTCGCACGGAATCTGTTATAGACAGAACAATGGCCCCTCAGAGATGCCATGTCCTAATCCCCCTGTGAATATGTTACTTTATACGACAAAACGGACTTTTGTAGAAGTGATTAAAGTTTAAGAACTTGAGGTGGGAAAGGTATCTTGGGTTATCCGGTGGCCCACTGTCATCACAAAGGTCCTGTTAGTGAAAGAGGGAGGCTGGGGAGTCAGAGAGGAAGGTTGAAGCCAGAGGCAGTGGTCAGAGCAACGACGGGGGAAGGGGCCACGAGCCCAGGATGTAGGCCCCTCCAGGAGCTGGAAAGTCAAGGAGATGAAACTCCCCTGGAGCGTGAGAAGGAACCAGCCCTACCCACACCTTGAGTTTAGGACTTCTGCCTCCAGAACTGTAAGGTCATACACTTTTCTTGTTTCAAGCACTCAGTTTGTTTTGATTTATTACAGCAGCAATAAAAAAGGAACACACTCACCCCTTCAGCCCTGTGTAGACAGTGTTTCTCAAGCTGTAACATGCAGTCATCGGGGACCTTGTCAACATGCAGCCTCTGATCCGGTAGGGCTGGGAGGTGAGACTGCGATTCTGCACATCCAACCATCTCCAGGTGAAGCTGGTGCTGCTGGGTCACAGGCCACACTCTGAGTAGGAAGGACCTAGAAGGCAATGTCGAGACAGAGAGAGAAACAGTTCTTCTGAGCATATAGCATGAGTCTTCCATTTGTATAGTTGTCCTGAATTTATACATTATGATTGCATTTTTAAAATAAATAAATTTCTTTATTTATTTATGGCTGCACTGGGTCTTTGTTGCTGCACGCATGCTTTCTCTAGTTGCAGCGAGCGGGGGCTACTCTTTGTTGTGGTGCGTGAGCTTCTCATTGTGGTGGCTTCTTTTGTTGTGGAGCATGGGCTCTCGGGTGCACGGGCTTCAGTATTTGTGGCACACGGACTCAGTAGTTGTGGCTCACGGGCTCCAGAGCACAGGCTCAGTAGTTGTGGTGCACAGGCTTAGTTGCTCCACGGCATGTGGGATCTTCCTGGACCAGGGCTCGAACCCGTGTCCCCTGTATTGGCAGGAGGGTTCTTAACCACTATGACTGCATTTTATAAACAGAGTTCCTATGAGATAGATACTGATATCATTTTCTTTTACTGACAAGGAAAGCGATACTCAGAGAGGGTAAGCAACTGACACAGGCTGTACAGCTGCTCTGTTGTATTTGGCTTGTGACAGGATCAGGACTTGAGTGCAGGTTCCTTCTTTCCAAGTTCTTTTCACTACCGCAAAGTCAATGTTTAAGTCAAGATACAGAAACATTCAATGAATTCAGAAGCCTCAGTGTTACTCAAGGACAAGATGCACAAAGTTAAAAGACCAATAACAATTCCTGTGGATTTAACTGACACAAGAATGGATAGGAAGAGAGATGAGCTGTTACACAATTTTTTTCCCTTTGAGATTTGACGAAAATGTTAATCATGCTTCAAGTCACCTCGGATACACTTGTACTGCTTTGATACACGTATCTTGAAAATGAATAAATGTAAATTTGAGCCATTTTGTCACACTCTGCCATCTTTTCCAGAACCTTTGTATTGTGTTCAGCATTTACTGAGCACTTACTGTGTACCAAAGCCTTATGCCAGACACTGCAGAACCAAATATAAATGAGACATTGTCTCTGTGCTCTGGAATTTCACTGCAGGAGAGCAAAGAGATAAATACAAAAAACAAACAGAACAACAACAACAACAAAAAGCACTTCAGGGACTTTCCTGGTAGTCCAGTGGCTGACTCCATGCTTCCAACGCAGGGGGCCCAAGTTAGATCCCTGGTCGGGGAACTAGATTCCACACGCATGCCACAGCTAAGACCCAGCACAGCCAAATAAATAAATAATTTTAAAAAAACCCTTTATTTTGATTGATACAATCAATTATAGAAGTTTGAACGATTAAAGGAAGGGTTGATTTACTCTGGATAAGTTAAATATAAGAAGTTTGTTTTGTTTTCCTCATAGGAAACTGCATCTATTCCAAAAAGTCTACTGAGATTTTTAAAATAAGTCACTGATTCAAAATCCTAGCTATTCCCAAAGTTTTAAAGTTCATATTACAATAATCTTATTTTTTTGAGCAATTATTAATTATCACTTGTAGGGCAGCTCTTACTAATGCTTAGTCTGGCCTATTTACACATTTTATATTTTTAAATTGCATTTGCAAATTTAATACATCCCATTTTGTTTACAAATATTTTGACCTAATAAACAAAACCTAAGTATTATACAATTCTTATAAATGTAATAAACTGAACTTTTATAAATATAGTGAAGTTTAGTAAAGGTCACATAAATATTCCAACTCAGGAAAATTTCAACTTAAAATTACAAGTCTAAATCAATTTCTTGATCTGACATTTTAGTTATAAAGCTAAAGTTCTAATATGACAAATTATTTTATACATGAAAAATATGTAAGAAATTCATGCATGTTCCTTAACACAATGATATTATTGCTATGATTTTGATTTTCCTAAACATTTAGAACCTTCCTGACACTAATAAGATGCTTACCCACTAGGAAAGACAAGCACACGTTGCAGTGCAGGGCAGGGTCCTCGACTGTAGCAGAAGGGCCATGGGGAGTAGGATGCCCATCGTGGGGGAAGCTGCACGTATTCGGACAAAGAGTATGTGGGAAAACTCTGTACCTTCTGCCCAATTTTGCTGTGAATCTAAACAGCTCTAAAAAATATAATCTATTAACTTATTAAAAACATAAATAAAAAAGGGACTTTCCTGGTGGTCCAGTGGGTAAGACTCCATGCTCCCAGAGCAGGGGGCCCTGGTTCGATCCATGGTCGGGGAACTAGATCCCGCATGCATGCCACAACTAAGAGCCTGCATGCTGCAACTAAGACCCGGTGCAGCCAAAATAAATAAATAAATATTTTACAAAATAAAAGAAAGACAGTTACCATCTCTGTTAACGGGAGATTTTGGCTGGGATGCTACATTCTGGTTCACAGTCCTCAAGCCCGTGTCCCTGGATCCAGGTCCTACTCATCCCCTAGGCTCTGCCAGAAATCTACAGCCCACGGATGTTGATCACTTGATTACATTTTGCATGGCTTTGGATTTTAAGATATGTTAATGTTTCTTCTCTCCATGTAAAAATCTCTGAACCTTACTAAAAACCTGCATTATTTTTATTTTGTATGTTTTACAGACCCACACAAAACAGGTATTAAAAATGTATTTCTTTGAACCCTGTGTGTTTCACAAGGTTTTCACTCACTGGTGGTTGTAATTTGCAAAGTCATTTTAATAACAATGCTCCTCCAACTCTAAGAGCTTATAGAAGAGATGTAGCTAAATAACGATTCATATGATGAAATATTCAATTATAGAAGAAGCTCAGGTAAGAGAAGAGGATGAACTAACTGTTGCGGGGGAGAGGCATTATGTATGTGTTTTCAGAGCACTTGATGACTGGAAGAGCTTAGAATATTAAATAGGCAAATGCTAGGCAACTAATGGAGAAAGAAATTCTAGTAAGGGAGGAAGTCAGTCCAAATGTATATAGAGTATTCTAGCCTAGAACATGCATAACATATTGTATAGTACCTGATAATCACTTCTTGAGGAAATGATGAATGAATACAGCATAAAGTGCTCACAGACATTAGTCCTAGAGTGTAAAGTACAGGTAGGGTAATGGATTTGCACTTATAGTGAGAGAAAACCCATTCCTCCCCCCAAAAATCCCCTGTGTCCCTCCTATTTCTTTGTTCCTCCCCTCTCAGAAAGGCTGGCAACCACTGATCATTTTACTGTCCATATCATTTTGTATTTTCCAGAATGGCCTGTTTTTAGACTAGGCAATACAGCTTTTCCACATGGGCTTCTTTCATCCGGCAATATTCACCTAAGAGTGCTCCATGTCTTTTCACATTGCTTCTCTGTTACACTGAATCCATTCCGTTGTCTGGATGCATCACAGGCTGTTCATCCATACCCCTATGGAAGGACAGCTTGGTTGCTTCCAGTTTAGGCAATTATAGGTTGGTATAGACAATTGTTTGCAGGATTTTGTGTGAATTTATGTTCTCAAATAAACTGGATAAATAAGATTATTGCATTAGCTTTGTAAGAGACAGCCAAGCTGTTTGCCCAAGGGCCTGTACCATTTGCATTCCCAGCCAGCATGAGGGACATTGCCTGTCGCTTTGCATGCTCACCAGCATTTGGTGTTACCAGTGTTTTGGATTTCAGCCATTCTGAGAGATGTGTATGGTATTTTACTGTTGTTTCATGGAATTCCCTATGACTAGTGATGATGAGCATGTTGAATTATTTGCCGTCTTCCTTAGTGAGGTGTCTGTTTAGATCTTTTGCACATTTTTATATATTTTTTTATTATTTGAAATAAATGTATTTATTGTGCAATCGAAGGCATGCCTAGAATGCCTTCTGAGCAATAATAATACAGCTGATTATGGAGTACTCCGCACTGGTGGCCATTCCCCTAGCATTTTTTTTTTTTTTTTTTTTCTTTTTGCGGTATGCGGGCCTCTCACTCTTGTGGCCTCTCCCGTTGCGGAGCACAGGCTCCGGATGCGCAGGCCCAGCGGCCATGGCTCACGGGCCCAGCCGCTCCGCGGCATATGGGATCCTCCCAGACCGGGGCACGAACCCGTATCCCCTGCATCGGCAGGCGGACTCTCAACCACTGCGCCACCAGGGAGGCCCTCCCCTAGCATTTTAAAAAAATCTTTATTGGAGTATAACTGTTTTATAATGGTGTGTTAGTTTCTGCTTTATAAAAATGTGAATCAGTTATACATATACATATGTCCCCATATCTCTGCCCTCTTGCATCTCCCTCCCTCCCACCCTCCCTATCCCACCCCTCTAGGTGGTCACAAAGCACCCAGCTGATCTCCCTGTGCTATGTGGCTGCTTCCCACTAGCTATCTATTTTACGTTTGGTAGTGTATATATGTCCGTGCCAGTCTCTCACTTTTCACAGCTTACCCTTCCCCCTCCCCGTATCCTCAAGTCCATTCTCTAATAGGTCTACATCTTTTTTCCCATCTTGCCCCTAGGTTCTTCATGACCTTTTTTTTTTTTTTTCAGATTCCATATATATGTGTTAGCATACGGTATTTGTTTTTCTCTTTCTGACTAACTTCAATCTGTATGACAGTCTCTAGGTCCATCTACCTCACTACAAATAACTCAGTTTCGTCCCTTATTATGGCAGAGTAATATTCCATTGTATATATATGCCACATATTTATTCATTCACCTGTTGATGGACACTTTGGTTGCTTCCATGTCCTGGCTATTGTAAATAGAGCTGCAATGAACATTGTGGTGCATGACTTTTTTTTTTTTTTTGCGATACGCGGGCCTCTCACTGTCATGGCCTCTCCCGTTGTGGAGCACAGGCTCCGGACGCGCAGGCTCAGCAGCCATGGCTCACGGGCCCAGCTGCTCCGTGACATGTGGGATCTTCCCAGACAGGGGCACGAACCCATGTCCCCTGCATCGGCAGGCGGACTCGCAACCACTGCGCCACCAGGGAAACCCACATGACTCTTTTTGAATTATGGTTTTCTCAGGGTATATGCCCAGTAGTGGGATTGCTGGGTCATATGATAGTTCTATTTTCAGTTTTTAAAGGAACCTCCATGCCGTTCTCCATAGTGGCTGTATCAATTTACATTCCCACCAACAGTGTAAGAGGGTTCCCTTTTCTCCACACTCTCTCCAGCATTTATTGTTTGTAGATTTTTTGATGATGGCAATTCTGACCAGTGTGAGATGATATCTCATTGTAGTTTTGATTTGCATTTCTCTAACGATTAATGATGTTCAGCATTCTTTCATGTGTCTGTTGGCAATCTGTATATCTTCTTTGGAGAAATGTCTATTTAGGTCTTCTGCCCATTTTGGGATTTTATTGTTTGTTTTTTTAATGTTGAGCTGCATGAGCTGCTTGTAAATTTTGGAGATTCATCCTTTGTCAGTTGCTTCATTTGCAAATATTTTCTCCTATTCTGAGGGTTGTCTTTTGGTCTTGTTTATGGTTTCCTTTGCTGTGCAAAAGCTTTTAAGTTTAATTAGGTCCCATTTATTTTTGTTTTTATTTCCATTTTGCTAGGATGTGGGTCAAAAAGGATCTTGCTGTGACTTATGTCATAGAGTGTTCTGCCTATGTTTTCCTCTAAGAATTTGATAGTGTCTGGCCTTACATTTAAGTCTTTAATCCATTTTGAGTTTATTTTTGTGTATGCTGTTAGGGAGTGTTCTAATCTCATTCTTTTACATGTAGCTGTCCAGTTTTCCCAGCACCAGTTATTGAAGAGGCTCTCTTTCCTCCACTGTATATTCTTGCCTCCTTTATCAAAGATAAGGTGACCATATGTGCATGGGTTTGCCTCTGGGCTTTCTATCCTGTTCCATTGATCTATATTTCTGTTTTTGTGCCAGTACCATACTGTCTTGATTACTGTAGCTTTGTAGTATAGTCTGAAGTCAGGGAGCCTGATTCCTCCAGCTCCGTTTTTCTTTCTCAAGATTGCTTTGGCTATTCGGGATCTTTTGTGTTTCTATACAACTTGTGAAATTTTTGATTCTAGTTCTGTGAAAAATGCCAGTGGTAGTTTGATAGGGATTGCATTGAATCTGTAGATTGCTTTGGGTAGTAGAGTCATTTACACAATGTTGATGCTTCCAATCCAAGAACATGGTATATCTCTCCATCTATTTGTATCATCTTTAATTTCTTTCATCAGCATCTTATAATTCTCTGCATACAGGACTTTTGTCTCTTTAGGTAGGTTTATTCCTAGATATTTTATTCTTTTTGTTGCAAAGGTAAATGGGAGTGTTTTCTTTCTTTTTTTTTTTTCTTTCATCGGAATGTTAAGTGGGGCACACCCCATTTCTGCTGGAGCCGTTCTAGTTATTTTTTTTAAATTAATTTATTTATTTATGGCTGTGTTGGGTCTCCATTTCTGTGCAAGGGCTTTCTCTCGTTGTGGCAAGTGGGAGCCACTCATCATCACGGTGCACAGGCCTCTCACTATCGCGGCCTCTCTTGTTGTGGAGCACAGGCTCCAGACACGCAGGCTCAGTAATTGTGGCTCACAGGCCCAGTTGCTCCATGGCATGTGGGATCCTCCCAGTCCAGGGCTCGAACCCATATCCGCTGCATTGGCAGGCAGATTCTCAACCACTGAGCCACCAGGGAAGCCCTGGGAGTGTTTTCTTAATTTCACTTTCAGATTTTTCATCATTAGTGTATAGGAATGCAAGAGATTTCTGTGCATTAATTTTGTATCCTGCTACTTTACCAAATTCATTGATTAGCTCTAGTAGTTTTCTGGTAGCATCTTTAGGATTTTCTATGTAGAGTATCATGTCGTCTGCAAACAGTGACAGCTTTACTTCTTTTTTTCCGATTTGGATTCCTTTTATTTCTTTTTCTGCTCTGATTGCTGTGGCTAAAACTTCCAAAACTATGTTGAATAATATTGGTGAGAGTGGGCAACCTTGTCTTCTTCCTGATCTTAGTGGATTGGTTTCAGTTTATCACCATTGAGGATGATGTTGGCTGTGGGTTTGTCATATATGGCCTTTATTATGTTGAGGAAAGTTCCCTCTATGCCTACATTCTGGAGGGTTTTTCTCATAAATGGGTGTTCAATTTTGTCAAAAGCTTTCTCTGCATCTATTGAGAGGATCATATGGTTTTTCTCCTTCAAGTTGTTAACATGGTTTATCATGTTGATTGATTTACGTATATTGAAGAATCCTTGCATTCCTGGGATAAACCCCACTTGATCATGGTATATGATCCTTTTAATATGCTGTTGGATTCTGTTTGCTAGTATTTTGTTGAGGAGTTTTGCATGTTTATTCATCCGTGATATTGGCCTGTAGTTTTCTTTCTTTGTGACGTCTTTGTCTGTTTTTGGTATCAGAGTGATGTTGGCCTCGTAGAATGAGTCTGGGAGTGTTCATCCCTCTGCTATATTTTGGAAGAGTTTGAGAAGGATAGGTGTTAGCTCTTTGCTAAATATTTGATAGAATTCGCCTGTGAAGCCATCTGGTCCTGGGCTTTTGTTTGTTGGAAGATTTTTTTATCACAGTTTCAATTTCAGTGCTTGTGATTGTTCTGTTCATATTTTCTATTTCTTCCTGGTTCAGTCTCAGAAGGTTGTGCATTTCTAAGAATTTGTCCACTTCTTCCAGGTTGTCCATTTTATTGGCATACAGTTGCTTGTAGTAATCACGCATGATCCTTTGTATTTCTGCAGTGTCAGTTGTTACTTCTCCTTTTTCATTCCTAATTCTATTAATATGAGTCTTCTCCCTTTTTTTCTTGATGAGTCTGGCTAATGGTTTCTCAATTTTGTTTATCTTCTTAAAGAACCAGCTTTTAGTTTTATTGATGTTTGCTATCGTTTCCTTCATTTTTCATTTATTTCTGATCTGATCTTTATGATTTCTTTCCTTCTGCTAACTTTGACGTTTTTCTGTTCTTCTTTTTCTAATTGCTTTAGGTGTAAGGTTAGGTTGTTTATTTGAGATGTTTCTTGTTTCTTAAGGTAGGATTGTATTGCTATAAACCTCCCTGTTAGAACTGCTTTTGCTGTATCTCACAGGTTTTGGGTTATCGTGTTTTCATTGTCATTTGTTTCTAGGTATTTTTGATTTCCTCAGTGATCTCTTGGTTGTTAACTAGTGTGTTGTTTAGCCTCCATCTTACAGATTTTTTCCTATAATTGATATCTATATAGCGTTGTGGTTGGAAAAGACACTTGATACTATTTCAATATTCTTAAATTTACCAAGGCTTGATTTTTGACTCAAGATAGGATCTATCCTGGAGAATGTTCCATGAGCACTTGAGAAAAATGTGCATTCTGTTGTTTTTGGATGGACTGTCCTATAAATATCAATTAAGTCCATTTTGTTTAATGTATCATTTAAAGCTTGTGTTTCCTTATTTATTTTCATTTTGGATGATGTGTCCATTGGTGAAAGTGGGGTGTTAAAGTCCACTACTATGATTGTGTTACTCTCAATTTCCCCTTTTATGGCTGTTAGTATTTGCCTTATGTATTGAGGTGCTCCTATGTTGGGTGCATAAATATTTAAAATTGTTGTATCTTCTT
This sequence comes from Mesoplodon bidens, assembly GCF_964165515.1. Taxonomy (NCBI): domain Eukaryota; kingdom Metazoa; phylum Chordata; class Mammalia; order Artiodactyla; family Ziphiidae; genus Mesoplodon; species Mesoplodon bidens. The sequence continues at coordinate 107,773,027 of NC_138176.1, read as the reverse complement.
CTTGGATTGATCCCTTGATCATTATGTAGTGTCCTTTGTCTCTTGTAATAGTCTTTGTTTTAAAGTCTATTTTGTCTGATATGAGAATTGCTACTCCAGCTTTCTTTTGATTTTCATTTGCATGGAATATCTTTTTCCATTCCCTCACTTTCAGTCTGTACATGTTCCTAGGTCTGAAGTGGGTCTCTTTTAGACAGCATATATATGGGTCTTGTTTTTGTATCCATTCAGCCAGTCTATGTCTTTTGGTTGGAGCATTTAATACATTTACATTTAAGGTAATTATCGATATATATGTTCCAATTACCATTTTCTTAATTGCTGTGGGTTTATTATTTTAGGTCTTTTCTTTCTCTTGTGTTTCCTGCTTTGAGAATTTCCTTTAGCATTTGTTGTAAAGCTGGTTTGGTGATGCTGAATTCTCTTAACTTTTGCTTGTCTGTAAAGGTTTTAATTTCTCCATCAAATCTGAATGAGATCCTTGCTGGGTAGAGTAATCTAGGTTGTAGGTTTTTATCCTTCATCACTTTAAATATGTCCTGCCACTCCCTTCTGGCTTGCAGAGTTTCTGCTGAAAGATCAGCTATTAACCTTATGGGGATTCCCTTATGTGTTATTTGTTATTTTTCCATTGCTGCTTTTAATATTTGTTCTTTGTATTTAATTTTTGATAGTTTGATTATTATGTGTCTTGGCGTGTTTCTCCTTGGATTTATCCAGTATGGGACTCTCTGTGCTTCCTTGACTTGATTAACTATTTCCTTTCCTATATTAGGGAAGTTTTCCACTATAATCCTTCAAATATTTTCTCAGTCTCTTTCTTTTTCTCTTCTTCTCCTGGGACCACTATAATTCGAATGTTGGTGCATTTAATATTGTCCCAGAGGTCTCTGTGACTGTCCTTAATTCTTTTCATTTCTTTTTCTTTCTTCTGCTCTGCAGTAGTTATTTCCACTATTTTATCTTCCAGGTCACTTATCCGTTCTTCTGCCTCAGTTATTCTGCTATTGATCCCTTCTAGAGAATTGTTAATTTCACTTATTGTGTTGTTCATCATTGTTTGTTTGCTCTTTAGTTCTTCTATGTCCTTGTTACACGTTTCTTTTATTTTCTCCATTCTATTTCCAAGATTTTGGATCATCTTTACTACCATTATTCTGAATTCTTTTTCAGGTAGACTTCATTTGTTTGGTCTGGTGGGTTTTTGCCTTGCTCCTTCATCTGCTGTGTGTTGCTCTGTTTTTTCATTTTGCTTAACTTACTGTGTTTGGGGTCTCCTTTTTGCAGGCTGCAGGTTCGTAGTTCCTGTTGTTTTTGGTGTCTGCCCCCAGTGGCTAGGATTGGTTCAGTGGGTTGTGTAGGCTTCCTTTAGGAGAGCACTAGTGCCTGTGTTCTGGTGGATGAGGCTGGATCTTGTCTTTCTGTTGGGCAGGTCCACGTCTGGTAGTGTGTTTTGGGGTGTCTGTGGCCTTATTATGATTTTAGGCAGCCTCTCTGCTAATGGATGGGGTTTTGTTCCTGTCTTGCTAGTTGTTTGGCATAGGGTGTCTAGCACTGTAGCTTGCTGGTCGTTGAGTGGAGCTGGGTCTTGGCATTGAGATGGAGATCTCTGGGAGATTTTTGCCATTTGATATTACGTGGAGATGGGAGGTCCCTTGTGGACCAGTGTCCTGAACTTGGCTCTTCCACCTCAGTGTCACAGCACTGACTCCTGCCTGTACCACCAAGCACCTGTCCTCCAGATGGTTAAGAATAAAAGGGACGGGGCTTCCCTGGTGGCGCAGTGGTTGAGAGTCCGCCTGCCGATGCAGGGGACACGGGTTCATGCCCCGGTCCGGGAAGATCCCACATGCCGCGGAGCGGCTGGGCCCGTGAGCCATGGCTGCTGGGCCTGTGCGTCCGGAGCCTGTGCTCCACAACGGGAGAGGCCACAACAGTGAGAGGCCCACATACCGCAAAAAAAAAAAAAAAAAAAAAAAAAGAATAAAAGGGAGGAAAAAAAGAAAGAAAGAAAGAAGATAAAATAAAATATAGTTATTAAAATAAAAAATAATTATTAAGAAAAAAGATTTTTTAAGTAAAAAAAAAAAAAAAAACCCAAAAAACGGACAGACAGAACCCTAGGACAAATGGTAAAAGCAAAGCTATACAGACAAAATCACACACAGAAGCATACACATGCACACTCACAAAAAGAGAAAAAGGGAAAAATATATGTATATCGTTGCTCCCAAAGTCCACCTCCTCAATTTGGGATGATTCGTTGTCTATTCATGTATTCTACAGATGCAGGGTACATCATGTTGATTGTGGAGATTTAATCCGCTGCTCCTGAGGCTGCTGGGAGAGATTTCCCTTTCTTTTCTTTGTTCTCACAGCTCCCTGGGTTCAGTTTTGGATTTGGCCCCGCACCTGCCTGTAGGTCGCCTGAGCCCGTCTGTTCTTTGCTCAGACAGGACGGGGTTAAAGGAGCTGCTGATATGGGGGCTTGGCTCACTCATGCCGGGGGAGGGAGGGGTATGGATGCGGGGCAAGCCTGCGGCGGCCGAGGCCAGCAGGACGTTGCACCAGCCTGAGGCGAGCCGTGCGTTCTCCCGGGGAAGTTCTCTGGATCAAGCACAGGACCCTGGCGGTGGCGGGCTGCACAGGCTCCCGGGAGGGGAGGTGTGGACAGTGACCTGTGCTCGCGCACAGGCTTCTTGGTGGCGGCAACAGGAGCCTTAGCGTCTCATGCCCGTCTCTGGGGTCCGCGCTGATAGTCACGGCTCGCGCCCGTCTCTGGAGCTCCTTTAAGCAGCGCTCTTAATCCCCTCTCCTCGCGCACCAGGAAACAAAGAGGGAAGGAAAAGTTTCTTGCCTTTCGGCAGGTCCAGACTTTTCCCGGACTCCCTACCGGCCAGCCGTGGCGCACTAGCCCCTTCAGGCTGTGTTCACGCTGCCAACCCCAGTCCTCTCCCTGCACTCCGACCGAAGCCCGAGCCTCAGCTCCCAGCCCCGCCCGCCCCGGCAGGTGAGCAGACAAGCCTCTCGGGCTGGTGAGTGCTGGTTGGCACCGATCCTCTGTGCGGGAACCTCTCCGCTTTGCCCTCCGCACCCCTGTGGCTGTGCTCTCCTCCACGGCTCCGAAGCTTGCCCCTCCGCCACCCGCAGTCTCTGCCCGCGAAGGGGCTTCTAGTGTGTGGAAACCTTTCCTCCTTCACGGCTCACTCCCCGAGGTGCAGGTCCCGTCCCTATTCTTTTATCTCTCTTTATTCTTTTTTTCTTTTGCCCTACCCAGGTACGTGGGGAGTTCCTTGCCTTTTGGGAGGTCTGAGGTGTTCTGCCAGCGTTCAGTAGGTGTTCTGTAGGAGTTGTTCCACATGTAGATGTATTTCTGATGTATTTTGTGGGGAGGAAGGTGATCTCCACGTCCTACTCTTCCGCCATCTTGAAACTCTCTTCTTTTGCCCTTTTTTTTTTTTTTTTTTTTTGCGGTACGCGGGCCTCTCAGTCTTCTGGCCTCTCCCGTTGCGGAGCACAGGCTCTGGACGCGCAGGGTCCGTGGCCATGGCTCACGCGCCCAGCCGCTCCGCGGTACGTGGGATCCTCCAGGACCGGGGCACGAACCCCTGTCCCCTGCATCGGCAGGTGGACTCTCAACCAGTGTGCCACCAGGGAAGCCCCTTTTGCCCATTTTTTAGTGGGCTGTCTTTTTTCTTATTGTTGAGTTTTAAGAGCTCTTTGTATTTTTTGATGAAAGTCAAATGTAGTTTTTGCAAGCATTTTCTGGCTGTGGCATGTCTTGCAATTTCTTATCAGTCTTTCACAGACATAGAGTAGAGTTTTGAAAATTTTGAATTCAATTTGTTTGAACTAATAAAACCCCACAAAAACAGTTTACTCATTTCTCCCAGCCTCCACCCCCACCTCTGGAAACCACAAATCTGTTCTCTGTATCTATGACCCTTTTTGTTTTTGTTTTTAGATTCCACATATAAGTGAGATCATATGGTATTTTTCTTTCTCTATCTGACTTATTTCACTTAGCATAATGCCCTTGAGGTCTGTCCATGTTTCATTATTTTTTATGAATGAATAAATTCCATTGTGTATATATATACACCACAGTTTCTTTATCCATTCATCCATTGATGGGTATTTAGGTTGTTTCCATATCTTGTCTATCACAAATTATGCTGTAATGAACATGGGGGTGCCTGCATCTTTTCCAGTTTTTAAAATTTCCTTCAGGTAAATACCCAGAACTGGAATTGCTGGATAGTATGGTGCTTTGATTTTTAATTTTTTAAGAAACCTTCATACTGTTTTCCATAGTGGCTGTACCAATTTACATTCCCATCAACAGTGCTGAAGAGTTCCCTTTTGTTCACATTCTTGCCAACAGTTAGTTTCTAGTCTTTTTGATAATATCCATTCTAATAGGTGTGAGATGATATCTCATCGTGGTTTTGACTTGCATTCCTCTGATGATTAATGATGTAGAGCATTTTTTCATGTACCTGTTGGCCATCTGTATGTCTTCTTTGGGAAGATGTCTATTCATATCTTCTGCTCATTTTTTAATCAAATTGTTTCGTTTTTTGCTATTGAGTTGTATGAATTCTTTATATATCTCAGATATTAGCACTGTACCAGATATTCGATTTGCAAATATTTCTCCCATTCAGTAGTTTGCTTTTTCATTTTGTTGATGGTTTCGTTCACTGTGCAGAATCTTTTTTCTTTGATGTAGTCCCACTTGTTTATTTTTGCTTGTGTTGGTTTTGCTTTTGGTGTCAGATTCAAAAAATCATTGCCAAGACCCATGTCAAAGAGTTTACCACCTGTGTTTTCTTCTAGGAGTTTTATTGTTTCAGGTCTTGTATTCAAGTCTTCAATCTATTTTGAGGTTTTTTTGTTTGTTTGTTTTTTGTGTATGGTGTTAAATCGTCATCCAGTTTCATTCTTTTGCATATGGCTGTCCAATTTTTCCAACACCATTTATTAGACTATCCTTTCCCCATTGCATATTCTTGGTTTCTTAGTCCTAAATTAATTAAGAAGTTTCTAATTTTAATAAAATCTAATTTATCATTTTTTCTTTCATGGAATGTACTTTGGAGGTTATACCTAAAAACTAATGGCTAAATCCAAGTTCACACAAATTTCATCCTATATTTTCTTATAGAAGTTTTATAGTATAGTGCTTCATATTTAGGTCTATAATTGTTAAATGATAGTATATACATCCCCCCAGTTTCTGGCACAGAGTTCCTGAGACTTTGTAATTTCCTGGATGATAGGAACATCTTTTCTTCTGATGAGAGAACTCTTGGTGAGCTTCTGGGTGGGGAGGCTGATTACGAGGAGAGTAAGTGGGATGAGAAGCTTGAACTTGCAGCCCACACCCCTTCTCTGGAGACAGGAGAGAGGGGAGAGGCTGGAAATGAAGTTGATGTATCATGCCTACATGATGAAGTCTCCAAAGAATCCCGAAAGTGTGAGGTTTGCAGAGCTTCCAGGTCAGTGAACATATCCACATGCCTGGAGGGTAGTGCACCCCAACTCCAAGGGGACAAAAGCTCCTGTGCTCAGGACCCTTCTGGACCTCACCCCCATGTCTCTTCCTCTGGCTATTCACCTGTGTCCTTTATTATGGAACAAACATGTAAACATAACTGTTTCCTCGAGCTGTTCTAGAAAATGTTTGAACCTCAGGAGGGGGTTGTGGAAACTCTGGTTTATAACCAGTTTATAGCCAGGTCAGAAGCACAGGGGACGTCTTGGACTTGGAGGTGGCATCTGAAGCGGGGGCAGGCTACCTCATGGGGTCTGTGCTGGGTCTGGCTGGTGTCGGAATTGAATTGTAGGACATCCAGGAGGTGTTGGAGAATTCCCTGGTGTGGAAAACCCACACATGTGGTTGCAGAAGTATTCTGTGTGTGAGTAGAGGGAAACTTTTTTCTTTACAATAATCCATTTTGAGTTGATTTGTATAACTGGTGTAAGGTCTGTGTCTAGATTTTTTTTTTTTTTTACATATGGAATTTCAATTGTTCTAGCACCATTTGTTGAAAAGACTACTTTTTTTCTCCATGGAATTTCCTTTGTTTCTTTTCTTTGTACAAGATCAGTTGCCTGTATTAAGGTGCATCTATTTCTGGACTCTGTTCCATTAATCCATGTCTTTTTTTTTTTTTAACCAATACTACACTGTATTAAATGCCATAGTTTATAATAAGTCTTGCAATCTGGTAGTGTCAGTCTCCCAACTTTATTCTTTTTCAGCATTATGTTGGCTGTTTTGGATCTTTTGCCTTTTCACACAAACTTTGGAATTAGTTTGTTAATATCCACAAAATAGCTTGCTGGGTTTTGACTGGGATGTGTTGCATCTATAGATCAAGGTGGGAAGAATTGACAACTTAACAATATTTAGTCTTCCAATGCATGAACACAGGGTATCTATCCATTTATATAAATCTCAATTTAAATATATTAAATAGTGAAAGGAATTTATTTACTGACATAATGGAAACATTTCAAGGTAACATAGCCCTCAGGCATAATTTCATGCAGAGGTTCATGATTTTATCCCAGGACTCATGTTTGCCCCACAGAGGCCATATTTGCTGCCTTCCTGGTGCTAAATTGACTGGCCTCTGGTGCATCTAGTCCATTGTCCAGAGACTTTGTGCAAAATATTCCAGCCATAGTCCCAGATCTACTCTGATTCAACTAGCAGAGGTCCTGTGCACATTCTAAAATAGTATTTCTGTATTAAGCCACATATTCCATTCCAGATACTAAATACCAAGCAGGGCAGGAGTCAGCTTCCCCAGAAGCCTGTGGATTTCCAAATGGAAACCGGGAACTGTTCTAAGGTGTTGGTGGGGGGAAGCAATCACGTATACAAATCTAGCATGAAACTGAAGAGTTAGGGTCCAGATCATTTAGGGCCTTCAGTTAAAGCTGGTGAGTAAGGAGTGGGTTTTACTTAGAGGTGGTATATGATTAGATTTGCATGTTAGAATTTTTTTCTGTGGTCTGCTTGGAATGGATTGACCTTTACGTGCCTGGAGGTAGATGAGTGAGGAAGCAGTGAGAGTGGTCCTGGAGGTAGAGCCTGAGGGCTTAGAGCTGAACCATGGCTGGGGCAGGGGGGAGAGAAGATGTAAGGAATGTTTAGGAATTTTAAAAAAATTAACCAGCATTTAGAGTGACTTTCTGGTTTCTCTAACTGACAACCTCATAAGTCAGGGACTAAAGGATGCTAGAGCATGAGATGGGAGATGGGGTGGGGTAGTGTCGGATTTGGAATGTCCGAGTCATCCTAGAGGAAATGTGAAGGAGGCGAGTGGATTTGGGATGTGTTATAGTTAGGCTGAGGGCAGAGAGAGAGTTATCATCCTATAGGGAGAAACTGAAACCAAAGACAGCAGAATTAAAATATACTAAACTTTTAATAAAGAATGGGGAGCTAACTTTAACAAAGCCTATATATTATTTATTCTCTAAGTTAATTTTTAAATTAATTTTTATTGATTTACAATGTTGTGTTAGTTTCTGCTGTACAGCAAAGTGAATCTGTTATACATACACATATAACCACTCTTTTTAGATTCTATTTCCATATAGGTCATTAGAGAGTACTGAGTAGAGTTCCCTGTGTTAAACAGTAGGTTCTTATTAGTTATCTATTTTATATATAGTAGTGTGTATATGTCAATCTCAATCTTCCAATTTAAACTTCCCCCCGTTTTAAGTTAATTGTTAAGTAAACTGAGGTTCTTATTCTTTAGTGTAGCTAAATCTGTCTTAATCAATCCTTATTATCATTTTAATGTCGCAAATTGATTTTGTATGACGTCTGAATCAGCTGTGCTACAAATTAACAATTGCAGTCAAAATTCTGGTACCCAGCCCAGGAAGACAACGGAAGCAGCACCTTTTCCTAATAGTCTTTTAATAAGGCTTCCCCCTGTATTTATAGAAATAAAATTTGCGAATGAGTAAGGCCTAAAGGCTAAATTTTAAGTCCTTCTGAGGATAATCCATGCAGTGTGGGAATTCATCTTTTAAACACTGCATCAGTTTGCTAATGCTGCTGTAACAAATTACCACAAATTTCATGACTTAAAATAGCACCAGTGTATTGCCTTACAGTTCTAGAGATCAGAAGTCCTAAAACCAGTGTGTCAGCAGGGCCCCTCCTGAACGCTCTTGGAGAGAGTTCATCCCCTGGCCTCTCCCAGCTTCAGGACTTGGGAGCATTCATCTCTGGAGCCACTGTGAAGCTCCTTTGGGCCTGAGTGGGGAGCTGAATTTGGGCACCCAGGCCAAGGCTGCAGGGCAATGGGACACAGGCCACTTCTTATCTGGAAACTACGGCCTCCAAGCTGAGGCACAAAGTGAGAACTACTCACTTTTCAAATTAATTTTTTATTAATGGTTTTGTGGAGGTGTCATTTACATACCATAAATTCACCTATTTTAATTCAATGATCCCTTAGTTTATTTGCAGAATTGTGTAACCACCACCACAGTCTCATTTTAAAACATTTACATCCGCCCCCCAAAATAAAACTCATGTCCATTTACAGTTGCTCTCCTTTCCTATCCCCAGCCCCAGGCAACCACTAATCTACTGTCTGTCTCTATACATTTGCCTTTTCTGGACAGTTCATATAAACAGGGTTGTTAAAGATGTGGTCTTTTTGTCTGGCTCTTTCACTTAGTATAATATTTTTGAGGTTCATTCAAATGCTAACATGTATCAGTACTTCTTTACTTTTTATTGCCAAATAGTGTTCCTTTAATGGATAAACTACTTTTGTCTACCCGTTGATTAATGCTATTAATTTCTACTATTAGACCATGAAAATGTATTCAAGCTCAGAAAATGTATTCTAAGGAACCTTCCAGATGCAGTCAGACCTGGGGTACTGGGTAGATTCCTGTCTGGTTGGGAATTCTGTCCTGAAGTGGACTCAAAGCTCAGCTCAGACAGCATCTTCTGGTTGGAGTCCTTGGTACACTGACTCAGGGCTCAGGCTCTCCTAACCCACGCCTCTGAGGCTGTGGTGGATAGAATCCAGCATCTGGGGCAGGAAAACCCTGGGTCAATCAGAAAAACACTCAGCCCTTGGCACTCATCTGAGGGTGTCATAAGTGAAAGGTCTTTGTTGACAAGATGACGACAGCTCAGAACACCTAGCAACAGAACTTGAGAATGTCCAGCTTCTCATAACTGGCAGGCTTCCTCAGTCTTGGTGAATTAGCAATTCTGCCTTCTTGCGTTTCTAGGAGGCCTGGAAGAGGTCGTAAGACATCTGGACGTATCTGGACTACATAACTGACTCATTTCCTTTGTTCTACATTTATTGAGCACTGAATATATGCTAGGCCATTTGTATTCATTATCTAATTAAATCCTAGCAATGTTCTTATAAAATAGCTGCTGTTGTATTTATTTTATAGATGGGGAAATATAACCTCAGAGGGATTATCTGTCCCAAATCACTCAGGATAAATGGGAAAGTCAAGATTCAAACCCATTTTCTCTAAGGCCAATGCTCCCTACAGACTGAAGCTACTTTGAACAAGTAGCATTAAAAAAAGGAGGGGGGGGTTAATTGATTATGATAGAATGGTGAGGGCAGAAGTAGGAGGTGGTTAAAATAGGTCTTTTCCAGTGGTTTTAGGGACAGAAAAAGGACAGAGGCTGGATACCTATCGGAATGGTGAGAGAGTCAGTTTGCAGGTATCCCCAAGGTGGGTCCACTAATCTTTGCTCGCCCATTTCATATGGCCGCTTGCCTTGTACCCTAGCGACATAAATAATTGCAGGGATCAGATGGCTCTTAAAAGGTATTACATGATTTATACTCCATTCTGTTATATTGAAAACAGGTGGTATATGGGAATTAAAAATGTTCAGAGACGTCCCAGGAACTCAGATGCCCTGGAAGTAGGGTCATAGATTCTGAGGCACGGAAACACCTTGCTGTTACCAGTAAACTGCGTGGCCTACTCACCCTGATTCACACTCCTTCCTCTACCCGAATACTTTTCTCGCACGTTTTGCCTGCCTGAATCCTTCTCCAACTCCATCTCTCATCATGGGTATCAGGCTCCTGGAGAGGCCTTCCCTGACCTCCCACTTTAAAGCAGGTTATTCCCATTCATAGACAAAGCACCAGTTCCTAACCTCGAAGTCCGCAGGCATCACAATTTGTAATTAGGTAGTTTATTGGCTCGTTCAGTGTCTGTCTTGCCTCACCTGTTACACTGTAAGTTCCTTGAGGGCAGGGAGCAAGTCTGTTAAAATCAGCAGTAAGACAGACAGGTCAGGCTTCAAGGAATACCTTCCCCACCGCTCACAAGCTCCTTGAATATCGGAGGAGCTGCCGCTTTGCGGGGTTAATCCATTTTGGAGACCAGCAGGCTGGGGGTGCACGGGAGCTGAGCTGCTCTCACCGGCTTCCATCTGCAGCTGAGCTTGGCTCAGGAGGACGCGCTCCATCCAACCTCCCTGAGGCCAGTAAAGCTGTGGGCTATATGGGGACAAGCTGGCACACCCTGGCCTTTCTCCCCCGGCTCCTCAGATGCAACAGCCCCACAGAGTGCCAAGAAGGGCCAGTGTAAATTGTGAAAGGAACCACTCAACTCTTCAAATGCTATTTGAATTTTTGTTGTCATTTTTAATCCTGTATATATGCATCCGCCTTAAACGAAGTCCCAGGAGTTTTTCTGGGGCTGAGGAAGAAATGCATAAAAACGGTTCCCAGGCTAGGAAGTTTCTAGAAGACAAGAAGAGACACATGCACGGAAGAGCTCCGGCGGTCTTTAATATAGCATCGCGGGCAAGGAAAGGCACACTTCCCAATCCCTTTTCTTTTCCTGTCTCTCTAATCCCTGAGGTAGGAAGGGTTTAGAGTATTGAGATAGATACTCATAAATTAATTCCCAGTAAGCTAGTAATGCAGTCACTTTGCCCTGAAACTCTGATGACAGTCATTTCTGTACTATTACAAGAAAAACGAGGTATGTTGTCAAGGGTAAAAATTTCCCCTTCCCCTGAGAGCACTGTGAGGTCAAATTTGTATAGCTAAGGCTCTAACACAGGGGAGGAATCAAATCTCGCACCAGCCTTTACCCGCTCCCCTGAGGAAAAGGAAGCTGATGCAAAGCTCCTAGAAGAAACCTCTACTTTGTGTTGAAAAAAAAAAAAGACAAGTAGCCACATCCTACTGAATGTAAATTACCTGACAGACGTCAGTTTCAAAAGTGCTTTGGATTCATTTCTTGTCAGAACAAGTGCCCTGAGTTTGTGTGGAAGTGCAAAGTTTTGTAATGAGCAGTCAAGCCATTGCCCGGAAATGGAAACATTTTCTCTTCACTCTTTTTGCCTTTTTCCTATATTATGATAATTAACCAGATTGACTCAAATTCTAGGAGAAAATTCTGTCACTTAGAATTCAGCATAAAAACATCTTTAAAAGAATACATATCTATCTATCTATCTATCTATCTATATATAAATAGTGAAGATTTTAGGGAGCAGTGTGATTTAAATCAACATTAAGCTCATCTTCTGGACTATGCACCGAGAAACTAATGTTTATTAGGGAAAAACGTGTATGCATGCTATTTGTGGAGTCTTGACTTAATGAACATTCATGGTTTGGCCTAATTTTTGTGGGCAGCTCTTATTTTAGTAGTTAAGGCAGAGAAAAGATTATTAAAACTGGAGTGCTCTTTGGAATATTATTTCCTCTTTTTTCTGCTGACTGAAAAAAACGCACAACATGAGAACAGTGGGTTTCGGTTTTATTCTGGGGCCTTACTGAGGACTTGAGCCTGGGAGACCCCTCTCAGCAGCTCTGAAGAGGTGGGGAAGGGGCCAGTTTAGATATGAATTTTTTTTTTTTTTTTTTTTTTTTTGCGGTACGCGGGCCTCTCACCGTTGTGGCCTCTCCCGCTGCGGAGCACAGGCTCCAGATGCGGAGGCCCAGCGGCCATGGCTCACGGGCCCAGCCGCTGCGTGGCATGTGGGATCATCCCGGACCGGGGCACGAACCTGTGTCCCCTGCATGGGCAGGCAGACTCTCAACCACTGTGCCACCAGGGAAGCCCGATATGAATTTTTTTGGTGAGGAAGTACATGTAGTCAAGCATTAGTAAAAGACTGGCTTGACTAATCACAAATATCTCAAGTTAATGATTTTAGTGCTTTTCTATGTATGGGAAGATGTGAGAATCTGGGACCATTGAAATTCTTCCTTGGACATGCATCTTCACTACCTAGGGGCCCATATATCCAAAAGCACAGGATGCTTCCTGTTTTTTCCACCCTGAATTCCCCTCAGGGCACACCGTCTGCGGTGCATTAGGACTTAACCCTTGTGAAAGGGGCTGATGAGCAACATTCTTTGTTCTGTTTGTTTCCATGTCCACATTTATACTGGAATCTCTTCCCACGGGCCTTCCTGTTCTATGAATTCTTTAGTGTCCTGATAGCTGTGTCCAGAGCAAGGACTTAACTGCTTTTAAATCCCTAATAAACTGGTTAAAAAAAGATGGTAAATTTTTTTCCTACAGTGTGTTAAATAAGAAATGTTATGCTTACATGTGAAAACATATAGAGCTTTAATACCTACAGGACATTTTAAGTTCATCCAAATACCTAATACTGCTCTGAACAACCAAGTAACACAGTTTGGATCAGCCTTCCCAAGTTCTCAGCGTTGCTCCAGAAGCTCTGAGAAATCAAAGGTAAGGCCTTGTTCAGAAAGAGTAGCCATTCACTGCACGTGGCTGCTGTACAAGTGAGCGCAGCTGCTCTGAACTGAGATGTGGCTGTTAGTGAAAAATTGATGCTGGGTCTTTTTTTTTTTTTTTTTTTAAGTCAGCAAAAGAAAACCAAACCACATTATCAGGATTGGTGATTAATAGCACAGGGGTTTGAAAAAACTTGACTGCACCTATGCTGCAGAAGCACCTCTGTTCCAAAATATAGTCTTGAACAAAAGCTATAAGGGCAGAGAATCAATGAATCTTCAAGCAGAAGCCAACACAATTTTACTAACAAGGTGTCAGTGTAAATCTCCACAAACATTTCAACTCACAAACTTGATTCTGTGGAAACTGCCAATGTCTTTTTTGCCTTCAAAGTGTCTTTCTTCACCCGGTGTCACTCAGGGAAGTGCTTTCCTGTATAGGAAATAAAATGCCTCCGCCCTTGAGGGTCACAGATGCTGGCAGTCTTGGGGTCCAGGTGGATCTTTCTTTAGATTCTAGAGCTTTGAACCCTCCACCAGATAAAGAATGTGGTCAAGCATTAATCTGCACCACTTGTCAGACACCAACATACTTAACAGTGATAATTTCCAGATTATGGAATAAGTATAATACACATAAAGGCAGTATTTTACCTCCCTTGGTTCACAGGATGAACAGGTCTTGGAAAGTTACTTTTGGAATGCCACTCCAGATTCTCATGATGAATTTACCCAACGGGCTATCCTGTTTATTTTTTAGCCCAGAAAGAAAATGCAATGTCTACTGGACACACATGGTTCATACCGGAGAGTTAGGCTGGATTTCATGAGAACAGAGACGGCAATAGAGGTAAGTGGTTATTTACAGCAATAGATCATTTGTAGTCCAAGTGGGAGCTTCCACCACGGCATCTAAGATATTAAAGGAGATACATTTAAGGACACATGGAACATTCTCTAGGACAGAGCATATGTTGGGCCCTAAAATAAAGGATAGAAATACAAAAAGTATGTCCTCCAACCACAATGCAATTAAATTAGAAATCAATACATTTTGCAAAGCCAAATATCTGGACACACTCCCTAGAGGCCTTTCAGGCCTTTTAGGAATTCTTAGGCAGTTTGCTGATTGCGTCTTCATGGTGTTGCCGGTGTGGTATGGGCTGTAAAATAAAAGCAGGCAGAGGGATGAGCATGTGGTCCTGGACACAATGATACCAGAGTCAGATGTAAACCCCCAAGTCCAGTCTCTAGGCTGTGCTTCAGGACTGGGGGTTTGCCTCAAATTGGAATTGATGCTGGGACTTAAAGACTTAGTGTGAAAAAAAGTATGTAAAATATCTCCTTAGTAATTTTTATTGGTTTTTTTCCTGAACTATTTTGGATATTTTGTGTTAAATAAAATATATTATTAAAGTTAATTTCATCCATTTCTTTTTACCTTTCTTTTTTTGGCCGTGCCACACAGCTTGCAGGATCTTAGTTCCTGTAACAGGGATTGAACCCAGGCCACACGCAGTAAAAGTGCTGAATCTTAAGCACTGGACCACCAGGGAAGTCCCTCTTTTTACCTTCTTAATGCGGCTACTAGAAAATTAAAGATTACCCATAAGGCTCGCATTATGTTTCTACTGAAGAATGCTACTCTAAGGCTAAGGATTGGCTTCCTCAACCTTAATTTCTCCTGGGCTCTGTCTTTAGAATGCTTTTTGTCGCTTCTTGCCCTTGAACTAGGAACACTGTGGGCTGAGATGCTCAGAGTGGGCTTTCTATAGTTCATTCTGAATGGTTGATGACAGCTTACTTAAGAGTCCCTGAATGATCCCTTTCAGGTAGAAAGGCCAATATCCTTTACAAACCTCTTTAGCTTTGTAGGAGATCCCTTATGACAGAAGAACAAAAGCAGTGTTTTCATTTCTTCCAGTCCCTGGAAACATAAATTATGTGGTGTTGCTTGTTATAAAGAACTAGGGATCTAAATTTGTAGGTTCAAGTATTGCCTTTGCTTCTATGTCACCTAGGAAAAATCTCATAGTCTGAGCTTGTTTATTAATTAAACTGGATTGAAAGTACCTACCTACCTACTGAGCACACTTTTGAGTTTCAAATAGGCCTTTGCATGTAATAGAGCTTTGTCATCTGTGACCTGCTACACAACCGTCATCTGTTGTTTCACATTCAAAGGGTGTGAAAAAATCAGCAGTCTTCTCTCTCAATTTCCCTCTTTCTTCTTCCCTCTTTGTCTTCCTCTCTCCTTCTCTTTTTTTTTTTTTGTCTTCAGAACTTGTAGAACATATCTCAGAAAAAATAGTAAGGAAACAAATAGTTCAGAATCAAAGATGTCTTGTTAAAGAAAAAGCAAAAATAAAGATCCATATGCCTCAGTCCTCAGAGAAGCAGAAAATTCTTACAGCCTCAGTCAAATTGTGCCCTCTGAGGAGCCTGGATTCTGGGAAAGAGCAGTCTTGTGAAAGACCTGAAACAAAGGCTTTTCAAGTCCTCGGGAATTGCTCAGAGACTGGGACAGTACCCTGGCAAAGTTATTAGAGTTGATTTCTCAGAGTTATTTGTTCAAAAGGGCCACCTGAGGATAACTGACCACTTGTCCTGAAGTTATCATTTATTTTTAAGAGACCAATTAGAAAGAAGTTAGTAATTATTGCTGTGTGAAGCTTTTACATCAAAGAATTATAGGACCTTAAAAAAGTTTTTTTGATAAAATGGTTAAGGAGGGAGGTTTAAAATATTGGTTCACAGCATGCAAAGGAACGTTTGCTTGTGGCATTTAAAATGCATCATGTAATATGTAGTACTTTTTCCTCCTTTGGGCTTACTTTAGAAATACTAACATGTTAGCTAGGTATACCTATTTTCAAAGTGATTAACAATTAACTTCTAATTTAAATATTTGTAACATTATTGATTAATGCCACTTAACCCTTATTTTAATTTACTGCTTGGAGTTTCTTTACATACCAATGATGTTTAAAAATCTCTTTTAAATATAGGTAACTAAATTTCCTAAGTAATTAAAATAATGACGATTTACAGTGAGGAAAATTTTTATATTAATATTGAAGCAGAATATTAAGAAATTTTGTAACAGTTATCAGGGAGGAAGAAGTTTTTCTCTACCCTTATAGGTTCTTCTGGCTGTCTAAGAATTAAATTGACATGAGACAGATTAGCAGGAGAAAATCACACAAAAGTTTGATAACATGTCTACATGGGAGAGACGCAGGAAAACAGAATCGTGGCCAAAATGGCCAAAACCCTCACCTTAAATACTGTCTTCAGTTAAAGGCAACAGAGGATGTTGTGGGTAATGGTTTGGGACTTCAAAGGGGAGGAAGGCAATTCATATGGAGGTAGGAAAGGAACTGTTTTGTAAAGGAGCATTTGCTGGACCAGCGGAGGCAAGGGACAGAGTGGATCAGATCTCTGGGCCCAGCGCTTTTTCCTGGCGGGTATCTCTGACGATAACTCTTTTCAGCTCTAATATATGAATTCTTTAGGCAGCTAAGTGGAAGAAAAAGAAAGACTTCCTTAGTCTTCTGTTTCTTAAAAGTAATCAGCCTAACTTAATCCTAATGCCAAAGAGACACATTTTGGGGCAGCAATTTTTTCTCCCCCAGTGAACTGTTGAAAACTTTTATAGTCAAGGCAGGGACAAAGTTTGTCTTGGGAGAATGGTGGTTTTCCGCATAGCATGTGATTTCTTGTGTTTGTGCCAAGGGTGTTTCTTTTTTATCTTTTTCTTTTTTGTAGGCGGCAACAATAGGCACATGTTAAATATTGATGAGTTTGACCTCCTGGGAGTTAAAGTATATGCACCCTTTTTGAATATAAATGCTATTTGGTTTATATGGTAAGCGCATAGAAATTTAGAGATTAGCATTTTAATGAAGTCTAATCTCAGTATTTTCTGATTCCCCCCCCTCGCCATTTTGTCAAAAAAAAAGTTTGAAAAATGAAATTTTGAGATGACCGCTAATGTTCTTTCATGGAGATGCAAGGTCTGCATGAACATAGTAACCTTCCTAAACCATATGTCAAGCACATTAACGGTGTTTAAATGATCAGTTATTGAAGAAGAGACCGATCCATTCGACCAGTATTTATTAAAGAGCCATGCTTCTGCAGGCAGGTTGGAGGGGGTAGTGTATGTGGCCTTGAGATTACCGCACCTCTAAACTGGAATGTGGCTTTCCTTTTTCCCCTTTAAATTTTTTCTTTTTTTTGTTCAGCGTGGATCTTCCAGCTGCCAAGCCCTTCAGCAGGGACCAGGCATTGGATTCCTGTGGCGGATACTGAGGTCCTCAGACCCAGAGGCGCTCCTGGCGCTTCAGCGGTAGGGGGCGGGGCTGAAGGCCCGGGGGCGGGAGGGGGCGGGGCTGAAAGCGGACAGGGGCGGGGCCTTGTGCGTTCCGCGCGGCCATTGGCGGCGCTGCGTGAGCGCGTTCGGCCCCGCGCGGGCGGGCGCAGCCGCGGCGCGTTCTGCGAAGCGCGGCAGGTGCGCGGCCGGCCTCCCTTTTTTCAGCAGCTCGCTCGCCGCCCGAATCCTCGGGATCCCAGCGCGGCCGGGCCGAGGAGCTGGCATGGCCTGAGCGCCCGCGGCGACGGCGGCGGCGGCGGCAGCAGCAGCATGGGGAACCAGGACGCGAAGCCGAAGAGGAGTGCGGGCGATGCCCCGCACGGAGGCGGCGGCGGCGGCAGCGAGGACGCCGCCGGGCCCCGCGAGGCCGAGGGCACAAAGAAGGCGGGCGGGGGCAAGAAGGCGCCGGGCCGGCACGGCAAGGGGGGCGGCGGTGGGGAGCCGGGCAGGAAGAAGAGCCGGTCGGATCCCAGGGCCTCGGTCTTTTCCAACCTGCGCATCCGGAAGACCCTGTCCAAGGGCAGAGGTGCTGGCGGCTCCCGTGAGGATGTGCTGGACCCCCAGGCCCTGCAGGCCGGCGAGCTGGACAGCGCCCACTCCCTGGTCACCAAAACCCCGGACCTCAGCCTCTCGGCCGACGAGACGGGCCTGTCCGATACGGAGTGTGCCGACCCTTCCGAGGTGACGCGGCCCCGGGGTCCTGGCTCCGCCGGGGTCGGGGGCCCGGCGGTGGCCGAGGATTCGGAGACTGCGGCGGGGGTGCAGGATGGACAAAGGACCAGCTCGGGCTCAGACACAGACCTCTACAGCTTTCACTCGGCCGCGGAGCAGGAGGACTTGCTTTCGGACATCCAGCAGGCGATCCGTCTCCAGCAGATGCAGCAGCAGCTGCTGCAGTCCCCGAGCCCCGAGTCGGCCCCGGCGTCGCCCCCCTCCGCCGTCCCCCCGCCCGGGGCCCTGCCGGGCCTGGACCGACCCCCGCCGGGCCCAGGCGCCGAGGCGGCAACGTCCGCACGCCCCGACCGGCCCCCGGCTGCAGACCAGCCCGCGGCCGCTGTCTTGCCGTCTCCCGGGTCGGCTCCCGGGGAGCGAGGGGCCGCGGACACGGACGAGGAAGGCGAGGAGGACGCTTTCGAGGACGCGCCCCGAGACTCTCCGGGGGCGGAGTGGGGCCCGGCGGCGGGAGAGGCCCCGCGCAGGCCGGGGGCGACGCGCGAGGAGGGCGCGCCGAGGCCCAGCGTCCCCGCGGCCGCCTCCCCGCCCGGCAGCCCGGCGCGCAGCCCGCGCTGCTCCCGGGCCCGCCCGCTCCTGGCGCCCTGCTACGTCAGGACCACCACCCGGCAGCTCAGCTCGCCCGGGCCCTCCCCGGCCCCGTCCCCCAGCCACAGCCCCCGGGTCCAGAGGCGGCCGGAGTCCTCCCTGGGCCGGGGGTCCGGAGCCGCTGCGGCCCCCGCCGCCGCTGCCGCCGCCCCGGCCAGGAAGCCCCGCACGGGCCGCAGTCGCTCGGCCGACTGGACCGCGGAGCTGGGCCGCGCGCCCGGGGCGGGGGTCTCGGCGCACCTGGCGCAGCGTGGGGCCGGCGGTCTTCAGGACGTGTTCGCAGGTGAGCGCCGGACTCGGGGTCCAGGGCGCCTGCCCCTCGGAGACGTTTCCGTTTGTACACAGGGTCTTAAAGGGAGCAGCTTAGGCGCCTCTGTCCTAAGGCATCTGGAGCAAGGGCCGCTCTGTCCACTTCTCCAAAATATCCCGGGTCACGCCAGGCAGATCGGCTCCTTTTTTTGGCACCGTTTGCAAAGCCATCATTCTCTTTCCTTTCTCCTCCCACAGCATTAAAAATAACGAGATTGTTCACGGTCCTCTGACACATCATCTATTCTAGGACTCCTCTGAGGTACACGCCCATGTGCACGCATGTGACACGTAGTTTCTCTCTCAGCGATCGGCGTGGACGCCGTAGTGAACTTAGGTGGTCACTCCTGGTTGCTGACGCAACCAAATCTGATGCATGCTTTCAGGAAATTAATGCATAGTGATCTAGAATATTAGGCATCATTTACATTTGGTTTCATGGCCCAGCTGGAGACAGTGATGGTGAGCAGGCCAAAAGCACCCGGGATGCTACTACTGGTACCTTTCCAGCGTCCGTATGGACTTGGCAAAGCCGGCTGAACGGTCGGCTCACGGCGGAAAATGTGGAACAGTGCGATGAGTTTATCCTTGCGTAGGTCCCACGCCTTTCCTTAAGTGCCCGCTGGTAGAGTGTCAGCTTGTTTCATGTTTACTAACTTCTCTTAATTTTTAAATGAAATAATTGAGTGTAAGAATTTAAGGAGCAGGGGAAAATGAGAATTTATGCAAGTCCCGGTAGGTAGTGATAAGTATTTGAATGATTAAAAATTTCAAATGTAATTTGAAAAGCTTAAAATCTTAGGTTCTGTGGCTTTAATAAATAGGTTATCTATGAAACGATAGATGATGTTTCTCCAGAGCATGGATGCTTGTTAGTTAGCTAAATGCTGTTCATGTTTGGTACTTACTTGTATTGGCCACATTTTAAATTTCATCCATGGGCTATCTTTTATTTTACGTTTAAAGATTCTTACACTTCAGAGTAGCCTCTCTGATTCATTTTACATGCTTGCTGTCCCTCTTTTACTTCTCCCTTCCCGATATCGTGTAGGTTAAGTTAAAGGAATGTTTATAGTCTAATATCCGTTAGATAAATTGTAAATAAAACAAAACAAAAAAGAAACATAAAATCGTCCAAAAGACTGATTTTGAAGGAAGAGGATCGGAAAGTTCTTTAGTTAACTTTTGTGAATTTAATGTTGAGAAATTCAGTATTTCCTCCTTATCTAGATAACACTCATTTTGTATATTATTTTTCTAGAAATGAAAGTATCACCAAAATTAAGATGATCATTCATTAATATTAATGGTTGTTCTGCTTTAGAATTTCAAGTATATTCATTTCCTTCATTTAACAAATACATATATCTGTGTATACCGGGCAGCCATGTTATGCCGGGCAGTGTGTTAGATGCTAGATGATATAAAGATCATTAAATCGTCTCTGCCTTTCCAAGGCTCACTGACAAGTGCACATAGAGATGTCGTACTCTGGGTGCATCAAGTGTGCAGTGACTTACCTCCTGGCAAGGGATGAGGAGACAGGAATTCATAGGAGGATTGGTCAGAGTCCTGAAGATCGTGGGACCCTAAATAGGTTGAAGTTTTGTTTCCATTAAGGAAAAAAAGAAAGAAAAGCGTATTCTTGGAGCTAGCATTTCATTTAAATTTGCTAAGTATTTCCAAACTTGAAATTTGGGACTCTTACAGGATTCCTGTTCAAGAGGTACCTGGGTTTTTTTGTTGACATCTCCAAGCAGGATTTCTTACTGTGCAGAGTTAGTTGCTTTAATATGGGCATCACCCACTTTATTTATTTATTTATATATATATTTTTATTGAAGTACAGTTGATTTTCAATGTTATGTTAATTTCTGCTGTACAGCAATGTGACTCAGTTATACACATATATACATTCTTTATTTTTAGTATTCTTTTCCATTATGGTTTATCACAGGATATTGAATAGAGCTCCCTGTGCTGTACAGTAGGACCTTGTTATTTATCCATTTTATTTGTAATAGCTTACATCTGCTAACCCCAACCTCCCACTCCATCCCTCCCCCAACACCCTCCCCCATGGCAACCAGAGAACCATGTTCTCTATGTCTGTGAGTCTTTCTGTTTTGTAGGTAAGTTCATTTGTGTCATATTTTAGATTCCACACATAAGTGATACATATGAGGCATCCCCTACTTTATATGTGATGCTTGGATATAGTTGGTCAGTGACCAGTGGATATTTGTGTTGCAGTTTCTATATATTTATCTCACTCACTTTCTTAAAAAAAAAAAAAAAAAGGTAGGTTTAACCAAATGTTGTAACTGGTGGGCAAATGGAGGTAAACAAAGAGATGAGAGTTTTCCAAGGTCACACTGTGACCTTCAGAGGCTGAGCCAAAAATAGGAGCTGAGTCTACTGATTTGAGTCTGACTGTTCTTGCTTATTCCTCAGTTTTGGATGTTCAACACTGTAAAACTTCATATGGAGTAAAAACTTTAAAAAATATTATAGAATTTAAGGCCTTCACTTATGAGATTTCCAAATTTCTATTATTAATAAGGTGAATTCCTTTCATTGTTGAACGTGTGGCCTTCTTGGGCTGGATGCAGGGTGATTGCTGGTCAGAGTGAAGCAGGTTTTCTCCAGGCATCTCTCATGGAAGCTTTCCTGCAGTGGTCGAGTGAATCCAGGGTGACACAGGCCTCTGTTCCTCAGGTGTTGTCTGCTTTCTTGTCATTTGGCTTTACATTTGGTTCTTTACCGTCCTCTCCTATTTTATGGGTGTCTTGGAAATTGCTAGAGCCCTGGGGAGCCCTAGCATTGTCCTCAGGAAAGTTGTTTTCTGGCCTTAATTTGCATGTCTTTGGATCAATTAATTGCCAGCTGCCTTTGAAGCAGGTGATAGTTATATCTCTAAGCTTCCATGGACAGCTTTTATTTTTAAACTATAGAATGGGGGTTGTCAGCTCTGCAGGAAGGAACAGATGTTTTTCGCTTTTTACTGCCTTCCAAATGTAGGGAGAAAATTCGAGTGAAAAGAGATCTCCATGGCACATGTTTGTGTTTCTTTAGCAGATATAATAACATTTACCAATAATGGGGACCAAGACTTTATCTTGTTTTAGCTATTAAGGAGCTGATGATGTTTTAGGCCACTGCACTGAAATTTCACAGTTCATTTGCTTGAAAAAACATCTTTGTCAGTGTTCAGTGCAAAAATTGCTATGAAATTTAAGAGATTTCTTTGCACATGCTTTCCTTACAGCAGAAGCTTTTGAATAGAATTTTTCAGTTAAAGTGTAGATGTGTGAAATGTTAAATTTGTGATGCTGATTCACTTTTGATAGAAATCTTTCCAAAGTCAATTATGTGCTTATCCTTCTTTTTCTTAAACACATGGCCTAAATGGTTCATCTGTTTTAACTGGCTTAATGTCATCTTTAGACCCATCATGTTGCATCCCGTGAAAACACTGCTGTTGCCCTCAACTGCTGTTGAAGTGTAATAGGCTGGTGACTCCAGTTGGCTGTTGCTGAGGTTTTGTATCTGTGTGGTTTTCTTGACTTTTTCCTTCCCGTCAGCTATTGATTCTTAGAGCTGTCTTTGGTCTCTTCTCCACCCTCACCCCCATTAATTCTAATTTGATTTTTGTGATCAATTTGTTATTGGTTTATGAATCCTGTGATTATGATGTTAGCTATATTTATTGCACTTCTACTAAATGCCAGGCTCTGTGTTGGTGCATTACATAAATATCTCAAATCCTTACAATAGTCTTGAGGTATAGCTATTTATCCTCGTTTTCCCAGTGAGCGAACCATGGTCAGGCAGGTGAAGTAACCTGCCTCGGGGCATTAAGCAGCCAATGGCCCATCTAGGATCTGTACTTAGAAAACCAAATCTGTTGTTAATGTGAATAAAATAAAATGAAGTGTGTCAGTGAGCTTTTGGAGCACTAGCTAGTCAATAAAGGGCGTGGGCTTTAAAATTTAGATTGCATGACTCTCATTTTGGCTTTTCTAAAGGTTATCTTGATTTTTATATCAAAATAGAAAGAAGACCCTCTCTAGGAGTACAGACTTTCTCATGCTGCTTGTGAAGTTATTAGACTGTGAACTTTTTAGAGTCTGGAGCAGTCTTATATCCAGCAGTAGCATCTGACAGAGTGTAGACGTCCAGTTATTGACCAATAAATGAGTGAGGGTCAGAAATCACCCCTGTTGTGTGTAATGCATCAGTGTTACTGTGACAGGAAAGGGGATTACAAGAATGCCGTCTTGGGCTTCCCTGGTGGCACAGTGGTTGAGAGTCCGCCTGCCAATGCAGGAGACACGGGTTCGTGCCCCGGTCTGGGAGGATCCCACATGCCGCGGAGCAGCTAGACCCGTGAGCCATGGCCACTGAGCCTGTGCGTCCCGGAGCCTGTGCCCCGCAATGGGAGAGGCCACAACAGTGAGAGGCCTGCGTACTGCAAAAAAAAAAAAGAATGCCGTCTTTTCCCCTGTATCTTGCGTTACTGGGCTTCATGTATTTGAATCAGATTTGGCAGCATAAGCTGGGACTGGGAGCACTGTTCTCAACTCATTTTAGTTTGGTCTAAAACATCCTTTCTCATGGTTTCTGTAAGGCTGTGGTTTGGATTGAAGTCATTTACCCCACTGGCCTGGCTTTTCATGCATTTAGGCATTTGGATACAAGCCATGTGTACATGAACTTGAGCAGGTGCATTTAGAGCAGTGTTTCCTTCTGATTCCATTAAAAAGGTGCTGAGCACACACCTTGGGTGATGCAGCAGTGGTTCCTCTAACTACTGGTATTCCAGATATATCTGCATCCTAGCTGGCTGTTCAGTTAGGTGACTCTTAAGTAATTTTTTCTCATATGTATGAAGGTGGAGGAATTGTTTCAAGTTAATAATATTACGATTAAATAGTGTATGTAAAGCCCCTACAACTCTGCCTGGTACATAGAAGGCACACAGTTGGTGCTATTTACTTATCTGTCCTGATTTATTGCCTTAATGGACTACATTGTTCAAAGTGGTCCAAACCAAATTTGTCACATCAAAACAAAACAACTCTGAAATTGTGTATAAACACTGGGAAGGATGTAATCCGATGCTAGTTGAAAATTAATATTTCTAGTCAATAGGGTTTTTTTTGGCAAATTGTTTATGCATCAGTTTTTTTCTTTTCTTGCATTTTCTATGATTGTAAGCCTTTTTGTCACTTTATCAGAAATTGTAGTTTTCTTGGGGGTTTGGATAAGGAAAGCATATGATGGAGGATGACTGTGTGATTAGGGGGAGGTGGTCATGTTTAAAGGGGGGTGGGGTAGAGGAGGCGCAGTATTTACCCACCTGGCTTTGCAGCTTCACCTCCCATGGTTTCCTTCAGAAACCCTCTACTTTAGTCAAGTTAATCTGCTTACTGTTCTATGAACATGCATTTCATTCCCCTGACTTTGTGCCTTTGTCTAACAGTTTTCACTCTCCTGTAACACAATTTGTCTCTCTTGACTTAGCATCTGAAAAGGCTGATTGAATTCCCATTTCCTCTTTTGTATCTTTCCCAGCTGGACCTGACTGGTGGTCATCTCTGCATCTCTGTGCTTACTGTCTATATCATAACATGTATACTTCTTGGATTTGGGG
Organism: Mesoplodon bidens; assembly: GCF_964165515.1. Taxonomy (NCBI): domain Eukaryota; kingdom Metazoa; phylum Chordata; class Mammalia; order Artiodactyla; family Ziphiidae; genus Mesoplodon; species Mesoplodon bidens. The sequence goes on along the minus strand of NC_138176.1, from coordinate 107,748,606 downwards.
ATTCTTTAGGTCTTCCTTCTCACTTCCTTCTGCTTTTCCTTTCTCCTTGCCTGCTCACCTGATTCTGTCCATTCATCACCCACTCCTGTCTATCCTCTGCGAGTACCTACTCCGCGCCCACTGTGTGCCAGTCAGTAAGGTGGACACTGAGCACACTGAGACCTTTATGAAACTTGTTCACCATTTTCTCCAAACAGGGGAGTTGATTATCTATTGTAACTGAAACTAGTTGAATTTAAGTTGGAAAGTTACTAACATTTTTGGGTGGTGGAAATTAATTATTTTCATTGAGGTATGATTGACTCAGTGGTGAAAGTAGAGTGATACCTTGGTAGAATTTGTGTTGAGAGAACATTTTTTCTGATTTTTGTGGATTGATTTTAACATAGCAATGATAATGCAGTAATCTAAGCTTCCAAATATAAATTTTGTTGGTAATGAAAGAAGAGGAAAATTTCATTATTCCCTTCATTCCTGCTTTTGCATTATAAGTAACAACCTGGTGTTAATGAAATTTAGAATTAAGGGACCATTAGGAAGAAACAAATGTGTACTGCCTTGTGACTTGATAGTTTTGGATATGATTTGAGTGATTGAAAACTTTCTGAGGCTTTATAAATATTAAATATATAAATACATGGAAAATAAAACTTCTAGTCAATTTGAAATGGTAGTTAGTAAATCGAGGTATTGTAACATCAGAATGATAAGAACAAAAGATAACAGTTATTGGATGCTTAGAAGAGGATGCTGACCATGCCAGAGAAGTGTTGTCTTTTGATACCTGCTCCACTGTGGGAGAGAGAGAGGGAAACCTTTGTATCTTCGTCCCCTTCAAGGATGTACCTGGAGGCCTTGATTGGGTGGGAAAATTACTGCCATTCCTCTGTGCACTGTACCTTGGACCCACTGGAGCTTTTAGTATCTGTTATGCCAGAGCTGCAATGGGCCCAAAATAGTCCTTTTTATTTTCAGGGAGAATAGAATAATTTCTTGAGAAAATTAAGCCTTTGTTGTGTTTTAAAATTATGCTTAAAAATGCTTAAACCCTACTCCTTCTTGTTTCTTTTTATTAAAAAAAATTTTATTAGTAGTAGTATTTTTTTTGGCCATGCTGCACAGCTTGCGGGATGTTAGTTTCCTGGCCAGGGATGGAACGTGGGCCCACAGCAGTGAAAGCCCCGTGTTGTGACCATTGGACCACAAGGGAATTCCCTGGGTCTCTTTTTATACTTCAGGCAGAAGGGTCTCGGTGCTATTGGCCGAAATGTTCATTCGGTTTTTTCTATAAGATGGCTCTGGTAGCACTTAGTTGTCTCTAACTTCATTCGAAACCATTTTGTTAGATTGTATGTGACAACTGTCATAGCAGCGTGCATTTAAAAAAGTTATCAAAATTGGTGAATTTTTGTGTAGCCATCTTAATATTGAAAATGAAAGAAAAAACAACATTTTTGGCATATTATGCTTTATTATTTCAAGAAAGGTAAAAATGCAATGGAAACACAAAAAAGGATTTGTGCAGTGTATGGAGAAGGTGCTGTGACTGATGGAACGTGTCGAAAGTGGTTTGCAAAGTTTGGTGCTGGAGATTTCTCACTGGATGATGCTCCACAGTTGGGTAGACCAGTTGAAATTGATAGCGATCAAATCAAGACATTAATTGAGAACAATCAACGTTATACCACGTGGGAGATAGCTGACATCCTCAGAATATCCAAATCGAGCGTTAAAAATCATTTGCACCAGCTTGGTTATGTTAATCGCTTTGATGTTTGGGTTCCCCAGAAGTTAAGTGGGAAAAAAATCCTTCTTGACCGTATTTCCGCATGTGATTCTCTACTTAAACATAATGAAAACTTGCTGTTTTTAAAACAAATTGTGATGGGCAATGAAAAGTGGATGCTGTACAACAATGTGGAATGGAAGAGATCATGGGGCAAGCGAAATGAACCACCAACAACCACACCAAAGGCCAGTCTTCATCCAAAGAAGGCGATGTTGTGTATATGGTGGGATTGGAAGGGAGTCCTTTATTATGAGCTACTTCTGAACGCCGAACGATTAATTCCAACAAGTACTGCTCCCAATTAGACCAACTGAAAGCAGCGCTCGACGAAAAGCTTCCGGAATTTGAACAGAAAACGTGTAATCTTCCATCAGGATAATGCAAGACAACATGTTTCTTTGATGACCAGGCAAAAACTGTTACAGTTTGGCTGGGAAGTTCTGATTCATCTGCTATATTCACAGACACTGCACCTTCAGATTTCCATTTATTTCTTTAACAAGAATTCTTTACAAAATTCTCTTAAGGGAAAAAATTTCAATTCCTTGGAAGACTGTAAAAGGCACCTGGAACGGTTCTTTGCTCAAAAAGAGAAAAAGTTTTGGGAAGGTGGAATTATGAAGTTGCCAGAAAAATGGCAGAAGGTAGTGGAACAAAAAGGTGAATACATTGTTCAATAAAGTTCTTGGTGAAAGTGAAAAATGTGCCTTTTATTTTTACTTAAACACCGAAGGCACTTTTTGGCCAACCCATGATCTAGTGCACATGCGTGGAGAAGAATTCTGTGTCATTTAAATTGTGGCTTTATACACACACAGAGCAGCACTTCAACAGGAGTGCAGGCTGAGAAGTCTTTCCTTCGGCCTCCCTTTTTAAGTATCCTACTGGTTTCCTGTAAAACGTGGCAATAATTTCTTACCTCCTCTTAGTGTCCTGGTTTCCCAGGTTGTAAAAGTGAGTGTAATCCTGGTGGGAAGCTGCTTCCTCCAAGCCTTATCCATCCCAGCAGTTCTATAGGAATGATGGTTCCAGGAGTTATTGTTTTCTCCAGATAATGATACTTTGCATATTTAGAACTTTACTGTTAGAGTGGAAGAAAATCCCTATGTAGGAGGATCCACTTTTACTGTGGAGTAAAGATGCTCTGGGCATCGGTACTAGCTGGTGGTAAGACCTTGGTGGTTTTGATCAGTTGTTAATTGATGCTAAAAGGGATTTGGGTTGGTTGGAAAGCTGTTATCTGATGTGCACTTGGGACCTTGTGTTTTTGTACACCAGGGTAGTGACTGCGGGTATGGTGGGTGGTGGACCTGTTTTATGGAATCTACAGAAGGGAAGGCTGTGTTGTTCGATGTTACGACCCAAGGATTTAGAGTGTATGGAGTCTAAATACACTCCAAATTCTAATAGTGACACCACATCCGTTGAGGAAATCCTTAGATTCATTATCTAAGGACAAAAAGAGTCTCCGATTCTTGAATGGGCTATAGGCTTTGCATTTTTCCTCTTAGTTTAAACTTCTCAGTAAAAGTAGTAGTACTAATTCTTATAAGTTATTCAGTATACTTTAATATATTGGTTTTGTCCTCAATTTTCCATACTATTTTATACGCTTACTTAAATAACTTATGAGTGCATGGTATTTCATTTAGAAGTTTGCGTTGACATGAAATTTTCTGAAGAGATAAGACAGGTAAAAGGTTTTGAGAGCTTTTAGGTATTTTACTTTTTTTAAAAAAAGTTTTATTGGCCTTAAAGTAGTGCAGCTTGTTCAAGCTCATTAAGAAGCAAATAGGCTAGAAAGGAACTATTTCAGGATTCCAAATAGATGCATTTGAATACTCTGTGGAAAGTTTGGAAGCCATGAGTCTCTTCATTATTTTATTTTTATTTATTTATTTATTTTTTGCGGTACCCGGGCCTCTCACTGTTGTGGCCTCTCCCGTTGCGGAGCACAGGCTCCAGACGCGCAGGCTCAGCGGCCATGGCTCACGGGCCCAGCCGCTCCGCGGCATGTGGGATCTTCCCGGACCATGTGGGATCTTCCCGGACCGGGGCACGAACCCGTGTCCCCTGCATCGGCAGTCGGACCCTCAACCACTGCGCCACCAGGGAAGCCCCTCTCTTCATTATTAACATACAAGTCTTACCTTTGAAAAGAGTAATAAAAACAATGGGGTAACAATAGAGATGGTTTTTGCAAACATGTACTTGTAGATAATTTCCCCCACCCAGCATGTTTCAAAGCTATAGACCAGCACTTGCTGCTTGGAGAGGTGAGGGATGTGGTTTCTCCTTGGGAGGTATTACATTTTGCAGCTACCCAGGATGTTCAGCAATTATTTCTCACTATCCTTGCTGTGCTATTTTGGTTAAACGGCTTTGAGGGTGTAAAATGTTTGGATAGTATCCTGGCAGTTTACTTCAGGATATAGGGTTTGATGTGTCTTCATTCTGTTCTTGGAAAAATTAAAAATGTGTTGACTCCGTTGGATCCAATATATTGTTGGTGGGCGAATAAGGCTGAATAAGAACTGCAGTGATTTAGGTGGAGAGACATTTGTCTCTGGGCTGAAAATGTGATGTAAGTGAAGGGGTGATTCTGGAAGCCTTTTATCTCTGACTTGGATGATTTCTCTAAGGAGCCTCACTTGACTCTAAATTCACAGATCATTTTCACTACCATCTGCTTCGGGATAATAAAAGCTGAGCATGTGGCCTCCTGGCTTCATCACCGCCTAGATCCAGTGGACGACTGTCTGCACCTCTGGCCCCCTCCCTTCTGCATCACGCTCGTCCTACTGAGCTGTCACAGGTCTAGGAGGGCCACTGTGTCTAATGGGTCACTGTACCTACTCTTTCCCTCCTTCTAAATACCTGCCTCCTGGGATTCCCAACCGAGGCTTGGCTGCCCAGCCTTGCCACACTCCTTGGTTTTCTCACCCTTCTCATACTTGAACTTGACCTCAATTAGTCCTTCCATTTTCTCTATTATTAAATTTCTCTTTGATAAGTCTTCTAATTTGTATTCCCATTGCCTCTACGTTTCCTAGAAAAGATTATCCAACATTGAGATTCTAAAGGTTCTCCCTGTCTTCAGTCTGGCTCTTTTCCAGTAATTCTCTACAAGGCAAGAGAGTCCACTATTTAAAATACAAAGATGAACTGGCCGGTCCCAGAGTAGAAACATTTCAGTGGTTCCCTCTTGCCCTGAGACTAAAGTTCATATGCACTACACATATATATAAAAATACAACATATTATGTATAAATGATTACATATTATATATATACTTAACAATTTTTAAAATTTTTATTTATTTATTTAACCATTTTTTAATCGAACTATAGTTGATTTACAGTGTTGTGTTAGTTTCAGGTGTACAGCAAAGTGATTCAGTCATATATATGTTTTCTTTTTCAGATTATTTTCCATTATAGTTTATTACAAGATACTGAATATAGTTCCCTGTGCTATACAGTAGGTCTTTGTTTATCTATTTTGTATATCATAGTATGCATGTGTTAATCTCAAACTCCTAATTTACCCCTCCCCGTGCTATCACCTTTGGTAACCATAAGTTTGTTTTCTATGTCTGTGAGTCTATTTCTGTTTTGGAAATAAGTTCATTTGTATCATTTTTTTTTAGATTCCACATATAAGTGTTATCGTATGATATTTGTCTTTCTCTGTACTTTACTTAGTTTAATCTCTAGATCCATTCCTATTGCTGCATGGCATTATTTCATTCTTTTTAATGGTTGAGTAACATTCCATTGTGTATATGTACCACATCTTCTTTATCCATTCATCTGTCAGTGGACACTTAGGTTGCTTCTTGGCTGTTGTAAATAGTGCTGCTATGAACATTGGGGTGCATGTATCCTTTCAAACCACAGTTTTCTTGGGATGTATGCCCAGGAGTGGGATTGCTGGATCATATGGTAGTTGTATTTTTAGTTTTTTGAGGAACCTCCACAGTGGTTTTCCATAGTGGCTGCACAATTTACATTCCCATTACCAGTGGAGGAGGATTCCCTTTCCTCCACACCCTCTTATATACACACTTTTGTATATTATTATTTACTGTGCTGCAGTTTTTCTCCCCTTGCCTAGTCTCTGTCCCTCCCCTGTCTTGAATGTTCCGAGTCCTTTTTCAGGTAGCTTGTGCTCTCCCTAGTAGTTCTAGGTCTTACTGACACTCTCTCCCTGGTCTTGAGGACAGAAATGCGCGTTTATTGGTACCCTGAGGGCGTTGTTAGTCCATGCAGAACTCTTCACGTTGTCCTTGGATTTATTTTCTGTATTTTCACTTCCTATTCTGACCTCCCTCATGGATGCAGGGAACTGCTTTTATGTGTTTGATTGATATCCTTAAAATTGTATGTATTTTGTAAAGTGTGTAGTATTTTTGTGTGTATTTAATTTTCTGTTATACAAACAGTCTGAATTGTAGACTTCATTCTTTTGCTTTTTTTTTTTTTTTTTAAACTCAGGAGCCTTTGGGAAAAAAATGTACAGATTTTTCCTGGTGAATGTTTATCAGGTGGGTTGTTTCTTACTGCTTTATTTTGTTACAAAGAGTGAGAGTTCCTCTGGGTCGTCCAGCCCCAGGGACACTGTTCATATCTGTTGTATGTGAGTCTTGACCCTGGAGGTGTGTATTGTGACCATGGATGGTCCTTACCTTTGATTTCCGCATCCGCCAGGGTAGACATCTAGATGCCACCACAGACAGCACTGTGATTAGTATTCCCACACAGGTCCTGTGTGAGAACTTCTCTGGAATATATATTCAGGAGTGAGATTGCTAGGTCAAAAAAATGAAAATTTACTTAATTTGTCTGGGTACTGCTAGTTTAGTTTTTTAAATGTTCTCCCAGTTTATACTCGCTAGCACAGCAAATCAGCATTTATCTGATTTTTGAATTTTTACTAATCCAGTGAGAAAGTGGTATGTCATTGTTTTACTTTTTACTTTGTATTTATCTGCTGGCTAATGCCTTTGAGAAAAACTTTGTGTGTTTTTAGCTGTTTGGGTTTACCCTTCTGTGAATTGCCTGTTCATATCTTTGTACCTTTTCTATAGGGTTTCCTGATTTTTCTTGTTTGGTCACAGAGGTTCTCTGTATATTCCAGATGCGACTCTATTACCAGTGTTTAGAATGTAATGGAGCATTGCTAAACCCCCTTCTGGTCTTCTTTCCTTACATTATAAGCTCTTGTAAAAGTGATGTTTCTCAGAGTCCCTTGTGGGTTGTGTCTAAGATGTGGTTTAGGTTGGATGAATTCGTGCCACGTCTGGAAGACCTTGACAAGGCCCAGGATTGACCTCTGCTGTTTGCTCTTCCAAGCCAAGCAGAGGCCTGGTGTCCAGGCACCAGTTCCCACAGGCCCTGGTGTGGCCCTGGCGGGCACAGCCCAGTTCTGGGCTGGCAGCAGGGGTGTCCCAGCTGGGAGACCTCCTGACCTGGGACCCAGGCCTTAGATCAGAGAAGAGTGGCCACTGTTTTGGTGGCCTGGTTCTCAGTCAAGGCTCGGTGAGTGGTCTCTACTTTGTCTTCAGCCCTTCCAAAACTCTGTAAGACAAGGAATACCCTGCCGTGAATCTCTTGCTATTTAAACTATTTGGAGTGGATTCAGTTCTATGTAATTGTTGAAATTTTGACATATAGAATCAATTTTTTAAAAATAAATTTATTGGGCTTCCCTGGTGGCGCAGTGATTGAGAGTCCACCTGCCGATGCAGGGGACACGGGTTCGTGCCCCAGTCCGGGAAGATCCCACATGCTGCGGAGCAGCTGGGCCCGTGAGCCATGGCCACTGAGCCTGCTCGTCCAGAGCCTGTGCTCCGCAACGGGAGAGGCCACAACAGTGAGAGGCCCGGGTACTGCAAAAAAAAAAAAAAAAAAAAAAAAAAAAATTATTTATCTCATTTATTTATTTTTGGCTGCGTTGGGTGTTCATTGCTATGCGCGGGCTTTTCATTGTCATAGAGTCTCTTGTTGCGGAGCATGGGCTCTAGGTGCGTGGGCTTCCATAGTTGTGCACACAGGCTGGAGAGCGCAGGCTCAGTAGTTGTGGCACACGGGCTTAGTTGCTCCGTGGCATGTGGGATCTTCCCGGACCAGGGATCGAACCCATGTCTCCTGCATTGGCAGGCGGATTCTTAACCACTGTGCCACCAGGGAAGCCCTAGAATCAATTTTTGATGTTATAAATATCTTCCCCTAGCGTTGCATCCCTCTTTAAAATTTGTTGTGTCCTTTGCTGAACAGAAGTACTTAATCTTGACATAATCAGATCTATTTTTCATCTGTGGTTTGTGCTATTTTCTTCTCATTTAAGAAATCCTTTCTTAGGCCGAGGTCACCAACATTCTCTCCTCCCCAGCATTCTACAGTGTTATCGATTCACCATCTACATTTAAACATCTGCTCTGCCCAGAGTCCTCTTGAGCGTGTGGTGTGACACACATGGCAAAGCAGAGTTTTCAACATCGTCTGCTAAACAGTTTTTACTCATGGATGCTTAATGCCGTCTTTATATCATTCCCATACCCTGTCTGAGGGTCTGTTCTCTTCCTTGCATGGGTGTTTTTCTGTCTTCAGTGGGTACCAGACAGCTCTCATAAATGTGCTTTGCAGTATGTCTCATTTCCTGGAGGAGAAGTGTCCCCTTTTTCAAAGTTTGAACATTATCAGGACTTAGCCGTTGATGGGCTTATAGTTGTTTATATAAATTTAAATTAAGTGGTTGAGGTTTTTAAAAAGTCCTGATGGTGTTCAATTTATTAAATTTGTAGTTTATATTGAGGACTATTGTCATTTTAATAATGTCATCCAAGACTGTGGAAGACCTCTTCATTTATTCAGATCATGTTTTATGTCCTCTTAATAGAGTTTTGGACTTTTTTTATGGAGGGTTTGTGTTTTCTTTGCTGAGCTAGTTTCTGGGTGCTTCATATGTTTCATTGCTAATGGGAACGGTATTTTACTTTTGAATTGTTTTTAGTTATTGTTGGGGTAAAGAAATGTTTTCATTGTCTTTCAGTTGTAAGTATTATGGGATCTCGCTTACGAATATTTTTTAAACCTAAAGGTTAATTAGTCATATCTGTGGTTTATAGCTACGATTCTAACACTAACTCTGATGTGTGGGGTTTTTCCCCACATCACCAAGCAGTTCTCTGGGACACCAGCTGGGTGCCCTACAATTCAACTCAATTCTGACAACGCTGCTTACTTGGAGATGGTGTCAGGTCCCTCAGACTAAGGGCTCAGTCCTACAAGGCTGCCCACTCTTCAGATGCCAGTCACAGGTCCAGGTTGTCACCTGGGCTCTGACTGAGCAGCTTATAGGTTCCAGCAGCCCCTTCCTTGGGTTTAATTAATTCTCTACAGCAGCTTATAGAACTCAGAGAAGCATTTCACTCTCCAGATTACCAGTTTATTATAAAAGGATAAAACTCAGGAGGAGTCAGATGGAAGAGATGCACAGGGCAAGGTATGGGGAAAGGGCACGGAGAACCTCGGTGCCGCTCTCCCTGAATCTCCACCCGTTCGCTGACCCAGAAGTTCTCTGAACCCTGTCCCCTTGGGTTTTTATGGAGGCTTATTTACACAGGCTTGATTGATTAAATCATTGGACATTGGTGGTTGAATCAGCCTCCAGCTCTGCTCCCCTTTCCTCCCTGGAGGTCAGAGGTGGGACTGAAGGTTCCAACACTAATGACAGGGTTGGTTCCCCTGACAACCAGCCCCCATCCTTAGGTGCTTCCAAAAGTCACTGCATTAACATAAACTCAGTGTACTTGAAAGGGGCTGTTATGAATATCAATACACCTTTTTTGCTCCAATCATTTAGGAAAGTCCAAGGGTTTTATTTTTTTTGTCCTTTATTTTTTTTTTTTAGAGCTAGAAGACATTTTCTATTTTTTATTAACTTTAATTTTCATGAATAAAAGCAGTTTCCTGTCTTGCCCCTTCTGATCCTTTGATTACTCCCCTTTCAACAGAGGCAACCATTCACAATTTGTGTAGCAGTTTTCTTTGGCATTTGCCTAATTATTTCTAAAATATCTCCATTTTAGATTTCCAACTCCCCATCACGATAGATGGGGTTTTAGTTTTCTCACATCTACCTCTCTTATTACCTCCTGTGTTCCCAATTGCGTAACAGAGATCACAGATTTTTATAAAATAAAAAGTTAATATTTAGATTCTTAGGACTATGCAAATAGTAGTCACTGCAAAGTCATATCGTGTACTATGTCCAAATGTCCTTTCTTATATCATGCTTTCTATTTCCTGGAGTTAACAATTATTATTTTTTCATTTTCCTACTTTTCTAGGAGAATTTTTCAGATGCTTCAAAATTTTTGACTTAAATCTATCTTTAATATTCCCTATAAACTCTAAGAGATAAATTTATTTTTTCCCCTGGAGGCCGCATTTCCAGAGGACTCAGGCCCCCTGCTCCAATCTACATTGGTTGTTCTCAATCTTGCTGATCACCTATCATTCCTGGACTTCCTTTCACATCCTCTGTTTCCCCTGGACCCCTGTAAGTTTCTCTTTTTTTGGTTTTCTCCCTGTTTGCTGAAGTATATCCTCTAGGACCTTAACTAGAGAAGGTGAATACACCGTGCAAATATTTGAGCCCTTTTATATCTAAAAATGTCTTTATTTCACCTTCATAACTACTGGAAATTTGGATGTCTAATTATAGGCTAGAAATCATTCTAAGCTCAGATAGTTCTAAAGTAAATTTTATTCATGTATAGTTTATATACAACAACATGCACCATTTTCAGTGTACAGTTTAATAAATTTGGAAAATGTATAAACCCATACATAATCTTCCACCTCAATCAGAAAACAGAATATTTCTATCACCTCCAAAAGTTCCCTCAAGCTCCTTGGCTGTCAGTCTTCCCTACTTTACCCCACCACTGGCAACCAATGATGTTGACTTTTTTCACTCATCATATTTTTGAGGAAATGCCAAGGGTTTTAGAAGCTCTGTGCCAGAAATTGGACAAAGACCAAATACATATTTCTTATTATAAATCACAATATCGCAATAGTCATGGGATTTTAAAGGCAGTCCTTTTATCTTTGTTTACAGCAAAATAATTGAAACAATCAGAACATAGTGTACATTGTGTAGATTGTTTTGAAATTACTGTGACTCTTTGGGCTTACATATTATCAGTCTTTGTGAATCTGTGCTCTTTTGGGGAAGGTATAATCCTAAAATCCAGAAACATTAATCTAATTTAGTAGGTTGTGTTTCACACTCAACATTAATAAAAATGTCTAATTTAAAAAAATACTTCGGGCTTCCCTGGTGGCGCAGTGGTTGAGAGTCCGCCTGCCGATGCAGGGGACACTGGTTCGTGCCCCGGTCCGGGAGGATCCCACATGCCGCAGAGCGGCTGGGCCCGTGGTCCATGGCCGCTGATCCTGCGCGTCCGGAGCCTGTGCTCCGCAACGGGAGAGGCCACAACAGTGAGAGGCCTGCGTACCGCAAAAAAAAAAAAAAAAAAAAATACTTCAAAAACGTCATTTAAACCACTGTAAATTTTATCCAAACAGAAACCCCCACATTCCTTGGTTTCCACTACCTGCTTCTGCTGGTTTGCCTCCTTCGTTTCGGGCTGGCTTTTGTTACCTTCTCCTGGTCCTCTTCTTGCCCCCGGACCCTTGCTAAGTACATGCTGCTTCCCCTGGGCTTCAGTCCATCTGAACATTCATCTTCAGGAACCCTTTCCCTGAATGTGGATGACTGCACGGTTCAGGTCTCTCTGAGAATTTCAGACGCAGATTTCCTGTTGCCTTGAAAAAATTTTGACATGGGCTGTGGGAGGCGGTCCACGCTGAGCTTCTCTGTCCTCCAAAGCGACTCCCTTGTTCATTGCCTGCCTGGTGGGTGGTAACAGCATCTGCGCAGCCATCTACCCAGTCTCCTCAGCCAGAAGTCTGGGAGGTGTAAAGTTAGCAAGTTCCTCACATTTCCTCCTCAGACTCTCCAGTCACTAACCCCTGTTAAAATATACCTCCAAAATTAAAAAAAAAAAAACTCATCCCCTTCTTTCCAGGAGAGTTCTTAATGCTCTTCTCAGAATTATTCTATGGCTCTTCATTGACCAGGACAGATTTTAAGCCTGAGATTGATGTTGAAGAAGAAGATCGAACGTGTCTGGGACGGAGGAGCTAGATTTGCTAACACTGTGTGTGATTTGCTCAGCATCAGGGAGGCGTCCCTCAAAGAGGGTCCAGCTTTGGAACCGCTGGTCTTGGGTGGGGCGATTTCACTATTTACTGGAGATGTTCAGAGGCTGGTTGAAGATCTACTGATGTGACCACAACCCTGGAGAGACTGAACTTGACCACTGACTTTCCTTCCAGCTACAAGAGTCAGTGATGTTTGACTTCAAAAGCTTAGAGCAGCTGCGATGGTCTGTGTGTCTCGTTCCTTTTATTTGGGGCTGCTTTAAATATGTAAAAAAGTCTTCAGCCAGAGGTATTTTCAAGCTGCCATTTATTAGACTCACTTTTACGGATTTAACATAATAGACTGAAATTAATTTTTAAAGCATTTTTCCTTTTGACATTTCCATATTTTTTTCCTTTGAAGTTTGATTTGTTTCATGATCTTTGAAGAAATTACCAGAGAAATCCATAATCTAACATAGGTCCTGAAAAGGGGTTGGTTGTCACTGTCACATATGTCCCATGATATTACTTGGGTGATTTTATTAGATTCATTTGATTAAATTTCTCAGCTTGTTCTTGTCATATTTCAGTCCTTGATCAACTGAAGTTGCCTAGTTTCTTTTTTCTCTTCCCCCCCCGAAAAACCTTGATGGATGCCAAAACTGAGCATTAAATTTATATAAATTTGAGTAGACTGTGCAGCGACTGTCGTCAGAGTTCTCTACACCGAGTCACTTTTGAATGCTGTGTCTCTGTGTGATGTTTTACTGTAGTTGAAGCTGAGCATATTTTTTACTGCTATTCTCCATACTCTCAGTGTCAGGTAACCAAGATGCATCACACATGAGTCCCAGGTCACCACACAGAGCAGTCAACTTCTTCAAAACGGATGTGAAGACGCATTACAGGCACTTACTGTTAAGGACTCAGATAGACCATCAGCAAATCTGTACCCAGTCTGTAGAGTTTTATAAAGTTTAAAATATCTTGTCTCCCTTCCTTCCCTGGACTTCAGAGCCTGAGGACAGGCGTCTTCCTGTGAGAGCGTCTAGACCAGCCCTGGCTGTGGGCTTGGTGGGCTCTGAGCCTGGAGTGCAGGGAGCTTGCGCCCGTATGTGGAGCCCTTGGTGAGCTGTGGTGTCGTCTCTGGGGGTGGGCCCAGATGGGTTCTTGCACCTCCTGTGACACGTCCAGCCATTTGACCACATGCCGGCCTTCTTTCCTCGAGAAAGTTCTAGATGTTAATACTCCTGAGACCCCTTCAGTCACTGTGAAACTTGTAGCCTTGTGGATCTGGCACTAGACATGTTAATTTC